>NW_017296901.1:953083-964020 GCF_001594075.2 Trachymyrmex cornetzi
ACGAAAAGCTGGTTTTCGCCTGACAGCTAAGGGATTAAATTTGTATCATCATTATGAAACGTTCATATTAATAATAAATGTTATAAACTGATCACTGAGTTATGAAATATATGTACGCTAAATCTAACTGCGTTTGCTCTCAATCGCCTACATCTCACATATTTATTTATTAACGGTTACAATTTTCGCACAGAAATAATGAATTCAACAATCTCTTCCTATTTGTACATCGAATAAATCACTAACAGTATTAAAGGCCAGTATTATTTCTAAAATTAAACGAAATATAAAATTTTTGTTTTCTATAATTCGCTTGGTATCGAACATAATCAATTTGTACCGTACAAAGTACCGAGTAGACGCGCGCGACGTCGCGCAATGTGTGTCTACTGATTTTTTTTTAAACTAACAGTTCATTGAGACTCCATCCTATAAAATTAAACTCCATTCTATAAAAGGTATATTTTGTATACAATTTAATAAAGAATTTGATCATATTTTTTTCAAATTTTCATAAAGTAGTTTTTTTATGAAGAAATTCAATTGACATTTACATTTAATAATAATAAAAATTATTAACGGTTTAAAAAACTCAGATGATATTATAAAAGCGCTTAATTTTCCTTTTAAACCGTTTTTGGTTCGTCTTTCTACGATGATTCAAATCAGAGATATTTAACTTCAAAGTAGAACGGTGCTCACTTTTGTAAAAACTTCCATGTAAAAAAACTTTAATGAAAAAATTTTTTAGAGACGCATGTGCTCACACGTTATTTAAAATAATGTATATATTACATAACAAAAGTTTCAAACAGTTAAAGAAACCTATTTTATCCAATTTTCTCAGAGATTGCTCAATAATTTCCTTTACCTGATAATCTTCATATAGGAATTTCTCTTGTGCATCAATAGTAGATAACCCTATGATCACAGCAGTATCTTTTCCTCGTAATTGTTTTGGATTAATTCCTGCATCGATAATTGCTTCATAAGAATGTTCCAGTAACATTCTTGTTTCGGGTGCGAGTGTGTGTGCTTGCTCAAAAGATAAACCAAAAAAATCCGCGTCAAATTTTTTTATGTTATTAACACTACCTATACGGGATGGAAGTTCCGCATGCTCTAAAAATATATGTATTTACATGAGGATTTTATGTTCCTTATTTATCTTCTTATATAAAATTTTAATTGAAAAATTAAGGTATATATTGTTGATATATTGGGTATGGGAATAAGTTTCCGCCCTTTTTGAAAAGAAAAAGATGTGTTTATTTAAACAAATCTATATAAGTGAGTTTATTCAAAGTATGCTCCTTCGGAAGCGACAACTTTCTCCCACTTTTCCGGTAATAAACGGATTCCTCGAATGAAAAAATCTGGTTTTTTTGAAGCGATCCATTCATCAAGCCATTTTTTTGATATCTTCATAAGAATTGAATCATTCTCCAGAAAGGGCCGACTGCATGGATCGGAACAAATGGAAATCTGAAGGAGCAATGTCCGGTGAATACGGCGGGTGGGGCAGAATTTCCCACTTTACTCCTTCCATTTCTTGACCGGTTTTGCAACGTGTGACATAGCGTTGTCACGTAGCAGAATCAGCTTATCGTGCCTATTGTCCCATTCCTATTGTTTTTGTTTCAAAGCTTAGTTCAAACAAATCGCTTCGAACGAATATCAACTACTGGGCTCAAAAGCTTGAACACACGCCTTTCAAATACACGTATTGCCGTTTTATCAAACACACAAGCAATGCTACTAACGACATCTCTCTAATGGCCGAAAACTTATTCCCATACCTAATAAAAGTATAATGTATAACAATAAATATGATTTAATTACCTATTTCCCATCGGTTATGATCTTTTACAAGATTAATTTTATTGAATAAATTTTCTCGTAATTGATTCATATTATCCGAATTAGGAAATCTACCAGCAATACCGGAAATAACGATTTCCTCACCGGAAACAATATCGTTCCATGATCTACATGTTTCATTATCACCCATGATTTTTATATACTCGGACAATTTAGAAAAGTGCTATATGAGTTTTATGTACTTTTTTTATCAATTCTGTCGATTATTAAATAGTTTTGATATTTACAATATTACTATAGTATCGTTTCAATTGCAAATAAAAAATAACTGCGCTTTTTATTGAAAATTCTCTCTTTATATAAATGTCATCATCTTTAAAGATATGTTAAGGTTAAATATTAAAATTAAACGATTGTGAAACTTTACATTATTCATATATGAAAATAACTGAATTTAAGATTTCGAAACACATAAAGCATTCCATTTGCATATCTACATTTTTATTAAATTCTGTCTCAGTCTTTTTTATTCTTTTCTCCCTCTTTAACTCTATCTCTTTTTCTTTCTCTTAAATGAGAATGTTTTAAATTACAAAATTATCAGACAGTTAAGTAAAAGATTTAAAATATATACGACATTGAATGTTCGTGACTGACCAGAAAACAATTATTTAACAGTATAGAATTACATTATGGCCATATTTTAATATGATAATTACTTTTGATCTTTTTAGACAATATGTTAATAATATACAATATACAGGGTGGACCATCTGAAGTGATCCAGTCAAATATCTCGAAAACTAGTAGGGATAGAGAAAAATGTTTCGTATGAAAAGTTTAGGGTTACACGGGGGAAGTATGGTACTGACCTTGAAAAATCCTTGGAAGGTCATTTTGAAGGTCATTCAGGGGTCACGATGGTTTTTTTAAATGGAACCCCTAGTTTTTCACCATGGGATGAGAAAGCTGGTTTCAAGCCCTTTACGAAACACTGGTTGTGGTCCACAATCCGCCCACTGGGGTCCGAGTTATGGACCATCAAAGTCATTGATGAACTACTCTTAGCGCTACCCAGGAACAACGACGTGGACGTGGTAGTTCTCTGTTCCCTTCGAGGTGCTTGATTTTTGTGAGTCCCCTTGCCTCTCACATGTGGGGTGCTTGATTTTTGCGACTCTTCAACAGTTTTCGAGAGTCGATACTCATTCATAACTCTGATTGAATCAAATGGAATAATCCAAGAGATTTCCAATAGTAAATCTTAGATAAAACAATAACTTTCTAAAAATAGGAATTTTTTGAAAGATATCTCCTCTGTACGAATACTTGCACTCACAGTAAAAACGTAAAAAGTATTCTGTACTTGTGCTACTATTTATGTGACAAAATCGGTTCTTGTTAAAAGTTTTGTTAACATTTCAAATTAAGAGTGTTAAAATAATATAATTTATAAGTAACAAATAATATAAGATTTAAAAATAATGTAGTTTATTTAATTTTTTAACGTAAATTCTAAGGTAAACAAATGAAAGATGAATATACGTGTTTTTTTAATGTAACATAGGCTGCGTTCAGTAGAGAAAAGTAGCTTCGCGACTGTTGTGAAATTCTTCAATATGATTGGTTTATACGTTTAAATCCATAAAGAATAAAAAACAAGAATTAATCGTGTATTGAAGAATTTTACAACAGTTGCAAAGCTGCTTTCTCTGCTGAACGCAGCCACATTATAGATATAAATTTTATTGAAAAAAAAATGCTTCCACAGTTTGTTTCCGGATTGTGTCAAAGTGATAGTTTTGTGTTAATAAATTTTACGTAATGTTTGTCTTACATTCTATTTACCTAGCGTTCAATTAACACAAAAATTTAAGCGGACTGTTCGTGACATGTAAAGTGTATTAAATTTAATACAAATTGTCCAATTGTGTATGTGTTGCATATTAAACGTAGTTTGCATAACATCGTTGCGAAATAATTCTACATCCTAGGAAATAATTAATCCAGAGCGATATGCGAACAATAATTACTCAAATTACATTCCATGGTAAAGGAGCCCGTGCGTCTTGCAGGCTAGCTTACATACGTACCTATACCTACAGAGTACACATACGTTAGATCGTAATATTACAGCTGGGCCTGTACACACTAAGCTACTAGTTAAGAGTGATGCCGGGTAAAGGGGTGTCGAGGAAGGTTGCCTTTGTTTGGCTGAAGTACGCGCGTTTCACCAGCTCGAAGTGGCAGCAACGCCGGAATGGAAAGAGATAGAGAGACAGAGAGACAAGCGGAAAGGGTGGCTATCTCACGTGTGCGCCTGTAACCAGCCCAAGCACTTTTGAAAACATCTCTCGACTAGCGAAAGAGAAGGATGAAGCGAAGGGCTGAAGGATATGTATATAGACATGCGTGTGTGTGTATGTGTATTACGCATGTGTTGTGTATGAGCGTAATAAGAATACCGCTACGCGACGACAGACAGTCGGTGGCATGATGTGTAGCTCTAACGTTTTATTTATCAACGCTGATGACTTTGCCGTCCGCGTTTTCGCCGAGGGTCGCAATTCTTCTTTTCTCGGAGTAGAAGCTAAAAGAAGCTTCGTAACTTTCCTCCGCTGCACGCTCGTCGACACAATCGAGACCGTATCTGCATTCACGTTCCTGCATGGCATTCTCCGTTTACCTCGCTACATCCGAGGCTACATCGATACTACTCATTAGCGATTCCTTGAATATCTGGCCTGCAAAATATTGAATCATGTTCTTTCTTATATTAATACGTCACGGTTATGTCGTGTTCGCCTTCTTTTGTGAAATATTGACTTTGACCGTAAAGGTGGTCTAGAGAGAGAGAGAGAGAGAGAGAGAGAGAGAGAGAGAGAGAGAGAGAGAGAGAGAGAGAGATAAATTACACGTGTAGCGATGGAAAAAGTTGGACAATAAGCGACCCTATCGAAATAATGAGAAATTCTATACAATGCGTCATTTCTATTTCATCCCATACTTCTATCCTGATATAAATTACGTAAACGCAGTCATGACATTATTATTAATAATACATAAAATATTTTAAAAAGTGTAATTAAGATTTTTATTCATATACTACTACTATTTCAGATTGTGACGTCAAAAGCAAGAAATTGTACTTGCAAAATATATTAATATAAATATATTTTTCAAGTTAATATCGAAGTATAATTCAATAAAACAGTACTTACAATCGATAAAAACCTATTTGTAAAATATATCATTCTTTTATTTTGATAATTATTAAGTAATCATATATTTAGAAATTAATTATACGTAACCAAAACCGAAATGAGCTATATTCATAGTTATATAACCAATTATTAAATTAATAATACCGCTCCTTTACTTTAAAAGTAACACAATTTAAAAAATGAAATCTTTTAAGAAAAGAGAAAATACTATTTGACAACTTGACAGAAAATTATTGACTAATTAAATAATATTGGTAAAAATAATATATTTTTAATCTAACCAAATGTCATTTTTTAACAACCCTAAAAACCATTCTTTTTGAGTTGTAACAATTTTAATGATTTTTTATAAAGATAAATTAGTTTATTTTTTGTAATTGATAGGGTAATATTTATTTAATTCATTCATAGTAGCAACCCGAAAATCAAATTTTTTAAAATTATGTTACTTTTAATGTAACAAGCGATATAGAAGTAAATATGATTTAATTTATTTCAAAAACAAGGAAAAATAATTTTTGGTATATTTTATAAAGTTATTCTATCGACTGCAAATGTTATTTTATTGACAATATTTCTATTCAAATACAATTTGCAAGAATCTGTATTATAATTTTCTCGCTTCTAATCATAATTTGAAATAATAATGGTGAGTAAAATAAGACCCTTAAAAGTTTGAAACACAATTTCGAAATCTAGTCTGAACATTGGCAGAAATCAAAGTGCAACGCTGCAATATTATTATTATTATTATTATTATCGTTCTATAAACTTGTCTAGTTACCTGATGGATAGTAAACGTGTTCTTGTATCGGCGTTCTTCGGGGATCCCGTTCCGGCTGGTTCCGGCTGGTTCCAGCAGCACCACATGGGAGTTGCAATCATTCGCTGACATTTCCCACTTTCCCAGTGTACCCATCTATCCACCTAGCTACCGCGGCACCGGCTGAAAAATATCGTCAAGACGGCGTTGAAATATTACAGCGTGTCACACCGCAAGAATTGCCGCGCCGTCGACGGTAATCTACCGCTGTCTTCGTGCGCGAACGACGATTCGTATTGCTCGCAGGAAGGAAACACTAGCACCGGGCGGTGACATTAAACTCTAGGGCAGGTGGAATTCCGTTTCGGAATATAGCGGCCATTATCGATGAATATCTGAGCACTGCATTAAATCAATCACGCTGGATATGATGTATGTTCGTTTCCAGTCGCGTACATAACGATAGAATCTTTCTTATCCTTATCGACTAATTTCTGCTTATTGCATTTCTTTTGTGCGCTACAAGTCACTTTGGAGACGATTTCTTATTGAATATTGATTTAAAAATTCTCAATTGTTACAATTTCGTCTTGGTATATCGTGGCGATCAAGATTTAATTTCTGTCATACAGCAACTTATATAATACAGACATCATTCCAACAATATTAGAGTAATATTATAATACTTTAGAAATATTATAATAACATTTTGTAACGTTGCAGCATTGTTGCTGCAAGCTTCTATGCTATATGGGAAAACGAGCGTGAAATTGCGCGTATTACTCAAATAATGATTGCTTGATTAAATCTTCAGCGTGTGGAAACGACGCTTAATGTTACTATCATTTGCCGCACAGTTGTGATTCTTGGCAATGAGCCAATGGACGCACATGGGACATTACACTCGCGTTGTCGTAGATTTATCACTCTAACTGACGTTGTATCTCAACAAGAGAGTCTCGGCATTAAATCAAATCATCAATTAATCTACTGATACTCGTACTCACTATTTAAATAATTTAAATAATTTAAATTCGCTCCATCACATCTATTTTATCTTTATCTAAGATTTAAATTATAGTTCTCTTCATTTATAGAAAAGATATTTCTGAAACAATTTGTGTTGTCTGTAAAAAGATTTAAATATGTCAGAATTATTAGTTACGATTTAATTAAATAAATATTACTGATAATAATTTAATAATGAATCGTATTATATCTGCATTAAATCAATCATGCTGGATATGATATATGCTCGGAAATTACTGTTAAATGTCTGAACATATTATGAAATCATATTATAGAATTTCGGAGATAATAGTAATCATCGTTTCACTTGAATTTTTTAGAAGCTTGTATAATAAATTATACCTATAATGCACACGCTATCGCGTCGGTTTGAAAACTATCGGGACTAATTCGAGAGCAAGTAGAGCGTGCCTCTCTCCCAGCGCGCGCGGCATCCAGACTTTCGTATTGCTCCTCAGTGGGCTATCTCAAAGGTAACATCTCCACGCTAGTCACGGGAAATGACTCTCGCAATCTTTCCGCTGAATGCCGGTTGGCAGTCGGCGTGGACCGAGTAGACCTTCAGCGGATATTAAATGAAAACATCGAGACGGCCTCTCTTTCGCTTCCGCGGATCCACCTAATATTTGCACAGATAGATATCGCAAAGGAGCTGTCTGCGGCTCCAAAGCAGCTCTTCTTCTACTTCTTTCACCCTCTTAAGATACCGTACGTCGTACGAGACCGTGCACGCCTTACGGATCTTCATGGAAATCAAACAAAACTTAAACTTTCAGTCCTTAACTAGAACATCTCGTAGCATAATTTTATTTAAAAATTACGATTATATATATATATATATATTATATTTTTAAGTTGAATGTTGTATAAGGCAACCTTTATGGAAAAATACCATCAGACTCGCGAAAAAAATAATTGAAAATAATTGGAAAACCCATTTAAATCCAATATATTGTATATACTCTCTATTCCAGTTTTTTTCATTAATCCAATAATATTTTTCCACAAGGAAAAAGGTAATACTGCTAGAAAAATCTCTGAAAATGTTATTCACGATTTCGAAGCACATTTACCTCTATTACACTATCGATTGTTTTGAAAAACGGGAAAAACGCAAAGACATTGCACGTGAATGGACGATGAAGATCGAGCAAAGTTGCACGAGACCCCGAGAGATACGCCTTAAAATAATCTGACCATTTCGCTGTCTCCATGACCAAACATTATATCGACCGTTGCCGACCCTCCTTCGTTCACCATTTCAGCTAGAGAAAGAGAGATGAGTAGATTTGATCGCTATCAATTTACAATACGACCAGCGCGGCGCACCACACGCGCCCGCGTCACGCCGCACTTTACGATCCTGCTTTTCCGCGAGCAGGGCCGAACAGAGAGCTTATCTAGTCACTTCCCGATTATTCTCTTGCTTAGAGAAGTTCTTTACTAATTTACACGATTTTACGAAGCTCATTGTCCGCTCGGACGACGGCGAGGCTTACCGTGGCTGTGCTGCATTCAATATTCTCTTGTGGCTTACCAAACCTATCCTCTTCCTCTTCCCTCTTTTCGAATCCCTTTGGAGGTCGCGTGACGATGATAGACTTTGAATCCCGAGAAGCAATCAGACTTAACTCTCATCTCCAAACTCTCATTAGTCCATACAGTTGAACGGCCTTCTTTGCTATTTCCATTGCGAATCAACATTATAAACAGATCTTGCGAACAACATTTTAAAAGCTCTTCTTCGATTTCGATAGTTACAAAATCTGTAACAACATTAAAATAAACTTCCATTCATAGTCAATTTTTTTTCTTGATATAAAATATGTATTTTCAGTATCCCCCCCCTCTCTCTCTCAAAATAAATTTATTATCGCAAAAAGGCCGCACGGCTGATATTTGAATGAGAAAACTCTCCGAATACCGCGAAGCTGAATTTTTTCCGAATCACAAATGTCCATTATAAACGACTGAAAGTTTAAGCCGCGGAATACAATAAGAAGAAAAAACGATTTTATATTAAATTTTTAGTTCGGTTTTTAAATGTAGTTTAAATCTCCGAGCGCAAAAAAATTCAAGTCCTACAAATCTGACATAATGTAAATCCTACCAAGTTGGAAATAATCGGATTTCTCCAATAAGCTCGCTATCATCGTTTCTTGTCTGTTTCACATTTTTACATATATTATGTATATATAGTATGTATCGTGGACTATATGGATTTTACATTATTTATACATATCTTATATAGATGCTATGTCATTAAAGAAGTGAATATACAAATGTGCTTCATTTGCTAACCGTTGCATTTAATTAACGTGATAATTGGCTGACAGAAATAATGAAAATGGGTAACTTATTGATATTACAATCTCAGTAAAGCATATATTGCACTCGTAATAAATTAATGCAACTTATTAATGGTACTAATTGGTCGACTCAATTTGTACGTTTTACAGTTCTTCATATAACATATGTATGTTTTATTATCAGCAGACATATTGGCAATGTTGGTTAGTTTGCTATTTACATTGTTGTTCCATTTATTTTACTATACTGCAGTTATTCTTTTTTCTCTTGTGGTATTTATACACAAACATAATTGTTATTTATAGCTCATGATGAACGTACGCATGTGGTAAAGACAGCATAACCGCATAAGATGCATAGCTGTCACAGATTTCGGAAAGTTTCTGGATCGATTAAAGGGACGACGACCTTTAAATCTCGCACGTGGTGCGCAAACACTACGAAGAACAGCAAGTTGAATTATATTTCCGACTGTTGCATAGTCGATGCTTGCTCACAGAGTCGCGTGTTTATGCATAAAATCTAATAATCTATATCTACGTGTATGCAATGTAAATTTATACGTAAAAATACACAATAAAGAAAGGCTCAAATAATTCAAATAAAATAAAATATAATCAGAAGAGCTACAAGCCAAAACAAATATTTTATTTTACTTAATGTCAACTATATCATATGTACATTAAAATTCGTTTTGTTTTGGCTCGTAGCTCTTCTGATTACATTTTATTTTATTTATATGTAAACTATACTGAGAGAAAAACATTTTTGGTATTTGTAATTATGACTATTGTCATCTTCGATTGCTAACTATACGTGTATGTATACGCTATAATAAGAAACTTAACGTAAACAATAGATAAAAATTTCACGTAATCTTGAATTATATGATACAATATTGCTTACTTATTCTACCTTTTCTACTTTTTCATACAAAGAAAACACGTCATTATATTTAGTTACCATTAATAGCTTTTGCCTTTAAATTTATGGCTACAACTTTATGTCAGGTTTAGTTCTTTGGATTAAATCTTTTTGTTACATTGAAGATGCTTAAGCTTTTCAGTAAGTTTATAAGAAAAATATTGCAGTACAGGAACTCTTTAGATTAGAGTATATCTGCAGATGTTATTATAGTAAGTGCGATAATAACAAAACTTCAAATATATTAACCATTTATATCGAAGAAACATTAAATTATACGAGAGTAGTTGAAGTTTTCACGATTTTGAACACTCTGAAATCCAAGGGCTTTTGTACCGAATGTGATTACAGCTATACAAAGCTCGCAAGTTACATATACAAGTTTTTCCCTATTATCTCATCGAGTTTGTTATTTCGAATTTTTCATGAGCTTTTTTTGCCTCGCGCTCTTCTACAATTCCCGTTATTTTCTACGTTCTCAAGACTCAATGCATCACCAGAGACGTCGTCTGATCTTACCGATGATGCGGAATTGTCTTCGTCTCTCGGTGTCGAAGTTACGGTTCAAAGTAAGGAACGGATCTCTATTAAAGGTTGTTGCGCCTCGCTGTGAGACTTCGACTCTCATATTCCGTGCTGTCGCGTTTCAGCACTTTATTCTTGTCCTCCAATCTCGCCATCTTCTCCTTCCCCAACAGCACCGTGCTGTCAGTCCTTTTCGCTCGCCGTTTTAATCTTTTTAGCCTTTCTCTTCTTTTCTTTCATGGACATTTTCGACGCAGCAACTGATTTCGTAGGGCAAAAAATTTACGTTTATATGGTGTATTATTATATTGACGATTCTCAACACTAGTCGTTCGTACCAT
>NW_017296901.1:964196-1009895 GCF_001594075.2 Trachymyrmex cornetzi
GACGAACATTCCTTCTCTCTCTCTTTCTCTCTCTCTCTCTCTCTCTCTCTCTCTCTCTCTCCTCTCTTCGTCCTATATTTATTCTAACTGATTAACGTAATTTTTTGGGCAAACAAAGATCAATTTCCTGTTATTTATAAAAACTGAATTGTTTGATTTAATTGTGAAATCGTATTTCTCAGTTCTCCCTTTATAGAAGATATATTTATAAGTATAAGTTAAAAATGGTTTATTGCAAAGTTATAAACAAATATTCAAGACGGAACATTTTAATGGCATTTTGATGGCAATTACTATTTTATAACGAGGAAAATCTAACAGCTATTGTTTTTGAACTGTTGTCTCACGTACAGATCGAAATGATGTATTGAATTGTTTAAAGTTCACAGATAATAAATAATTATTATTTACTAAATACGCGATGTAAATGTACACACGAGATAAACTCATTCGACCTTTTCATACACAAAATGTAAACTTTCATATTCTACGCAATGAAAAATCTCTTATTTCCTATTTCACGTTTCATTTCACAGTATTTGTTTATAACTTTATAATAACGCATTTTCAGTCAAACTTCATGTTTTCAACATTTTCTTCTTATTTCCATAGATTCCAGTTATAGAATATGCTTCCGCAATTTGTCCGTTAAATCCTGAGACACTTTATTATATATAAAACATAAGAAAAAAACATTTTAAAATGTCCCTCAAATAAATGTTATTTACAATTTGCAATCGAATTATTTACGAGATAATCTCTCTTTTTCCTTACTGGAAAAGATCTCTATTTCAAGTAGAAATTCCAATTGAATAAGATAAGAGATTTTTTACCTATAATATTTTTCGCATGTTTCCGCTTTTATCTCGACACCGTGCTACATTTAGACATACCATTTATTGATGTTGTGCAAGTCGTACATATAACATTACAAGCTTTTAGCGTTAATAATTATAAGCATTAATATAAACATAGACCCAAGCAACACAGTTACGTCCAAAATACATTCAACAAACGTTAAAAACTAATATTTTAAAAGTTTAAAAAATAAACATTTAAAATTCAATATATGTTTTTAAAATTATTTAATAAATTTTTATACATCATAAAAACATTTCGATTAAATGTTTTTTGAATGTTCATTAAATGGTCTGCTTGGGAAATAATATTTATAATTTTTATAACTTTGTAAAGCAATCTATCATTTCAATTTCTCATTTTCAAAACTTACAAAACTTGTTTTTATATTTGGTTTTTCAAAGTATTAATCGCACTAATCAACTGTAGAAATTGTTTTCTGCAAACGACAAGGCGCGTATCACGAGGATAAATTTTATTGAATTCCTGGACGGGGGGCGCCCTCGCGTCCAATTTCAACCCTTTACATCGGCCCTACGAGAAGCAGTGCGTCTTATCGCATTCACACGAAAACACATCCTCACGTTTATAACCGATGTTGGTACGTGGCGTCAACGAAGACATTAAAGCGCACTGTGTGTATACACACATCGCCCACACGTAGTCTGGTCGAATTTATTTAACCTAATTAAGGAACCCCACCGGCAATCTTTTGAGCGACTGCTCGGTCGATTGAAAGTTACACGTGTTTTTGTCAGTTCTCATTTAACACATACTGGGTGTGTAACCGGATACGAAACCATCCGAAGAACACAGAGGCAATGGCAGACAGCGCCGATCTAGAAACACAGTACACGCTGTATATGTAGAGAGAAGAGACCTTATACGTGTCGAAGGCCAGCGATTCCGTGTTGATTACGAAGAATCGAGAGAACCGAGACGACGACGAGACAGTCTTGTCATACGATGACGTATTTTGCTAGTCAGAGATGCAATCGAACACCACTCCATCAAATTTCCCAAGTTTATATGTGGAAATATGAGTGTATAGCGTCATATTTAATAAATACATCAGTCGTAGTTTTTGAAAAGTATTATATGTGAGACGTAAGTACACTGTTTGAAATGTTCTTAAATTTCATTAACTTTTAATGTACATTGGTGAATGAAGTTTAATTTCTCTGTAACTGAAAGGACTATTAATGCACATGTTAATGAGATTTAAGTTTACAGTAACTGAAAAATTAAGTGTAATGAAATTTAATATACTTTTCATTTACGGATATAAATGACATTTAATTAATCGTAATTGAAATAATTATTAATGTACATATTAATGAAATTTAAGTTTGCAGTACATTAAAATATTATTAATATTCGTAAATGTAAAAGTACATTAAATTTCAATACGCTTAACTTTTAACATTAATAATATTTTAATTAAGCCTAATACTATTAACGCTTAACGTTTAATACGTTTACGTTTCTTACATGTCATTAACGTAAATTACTTTTCAGTTACAGATCTCGTACTTTTTTTTTTCATTAACGTGTAAATTAATTTCTATAATAATGTGTTCATTAATTTCAATACACACGTTCATCACATTTAAAATTACTGTAATTTAGTTTTTATTTACATCATTCATTACATTTAATTTCGTGCATAACCACATGCTTCCTTTACATATTAATTAAAATTTATTAAGAAATTTCTAACAGTGTAGTTGAAACATTATATGATTAAAAAAATACTTTTATTTATTTTCAATTACATATTTTTTGTAAACTTGCGTGTTTTTGCAGCAAGTTTGGGAATTCACATGTTTGTATACGATATTGGTCAAAAATAATAGACACCTAAATGTAGGTAAAAGAATTCTAGATAAATAGAAAAATATATACAGCTGCTTAATATTTTTGGTCAAGGCTATATAAATTAAATGTTTGTTATATGTATATAGGTAATAGTTAAATTATTATTCTCTATGATTTAAGGAAAAAATGTTTAAGTAATTTTAAATTAATTAATAATTAATTAATTTTTGTAATATTGAAAAATTAGAAAAAAGTAACGTAGAATTTTCAATTTTCACTTTATGTCAAGCTAAATATAACAGAAAATTGGGTAGAGCGATAAGAGAAAGATAATGACTATAATAACAATGTTATTACTTAATTGTAGTCCAATGTACATCTGGCTGAGTTTCTAATAAG
The DNA here is from genome assembly GCF_001594075.2 of Trachymyrmex cornetzi. NCBI lineage: Eukaryota > Metazoa > Arthropoda > Insecta > Hymenoptera > Formicidae > Trachymyrmex > Trachymyrmex cornetzi. The sequence goes on from NW_017296901.1 coordinate 967,272, forward strand.
ATCTTTTGGTAGAACCGATATCGTCATCCACGCTGGCTCAACCCATTTTCCTAATGAAGCAACTTTCCCAATGCAATTAACAAACTCGCCGTTGCACAAATATATATATTAGGCTACCCCTCATAGATTTCTCATTTCGAAGAAACGAGATCAAGAATCATGGTATTGCCAATATCTGACATATTATTATGTGTATCTTATCTATATACAGTGTTATATAAAAAAAGAAATGTTTTTCATATGTAATAAAAAATTTGATACCAAAATATTAGATGTATAAAAACTATAATAAAAAAATGTTGCTAAATTGTACTTATACTTGAATTTTTGCATAGTATGAAATAATAATGTAAATTAGTATCTATATAATATATATAATTAATCAAAGTAGTAACGTGTATTCCATATATTCCATAAACAATATTTGCTTTGTTTTGAGATTGCGTATAGACGCATACATAACTAAACGCAAAGATAACTGCTTTTCACTATGGATCCACGATAGAGGAAGCCAATTACTATCTGCACCGCATTTGGCATAGTATACGAATGGACTCCTGTGGAGTACGAGTTGCGTCTATTTCGTATCAGGTGAAAGCCAATTGTGCAGACCGGGCGAACCCAGTCGTATTCCTGGCAACGCAGCGCGGCGCTAAATTATTATAATGCCCATCGGACAAAGCGCACTACTGTCTCGCTTGAAATTCTATGCTAATGAATTAGGGGATCGAATTCGATCGAACATGCGCTTTCGCATGAATGCGTCGTCTGGTATATCCATTCTGATCAAGTTCTTAGATTACTTGTACGCTGAACTGAAGCCAAGCTTAATCAAAACGTATAGCGCGACTCATCACGCAAGCTTTATTTAATGAACTGAAAGAAATAAAAGTTATATAGAAATATTAACGATTTACTTTAATTTAAAAATCTCATTGGCGGCAAACACAATGAATTGTTCACACAGTTGCACATGCTGACCGCCTGGAATTAATTGAAAAACGTCCGATAATCGCGTAACGCCTATTAATAATCTGATTAAAACTTCATAGCTTCGTTGAAATCGCGAACGGATTAATGTCTACAAAAATATCGGTGAGATGTACATTATGCGCGGTGTACATTATAACGTTCGCAAGTATTATGCGTTTAATTATTTCTAGCATTGTAACATTTGCGGTCCGATGTAATCGAAACTGAATATTTCGCGTAATATTATGGGATAATCATCGGTTCCGCCCACCGAGCAGAAATATTAAACGCAATTAAACGCTTCCCTTTGGTAAACGCTTGGCGTCGCTATGCGAAAATGCAAAATTCGCCTAGTCGGCCTATAGTAAGCCGTGGATCACGCGAGATCAAACCTTTCGCCTCGTAAGCTTTCGTAAGACGAGAAATAAATTCGTGCTTATTACGATATCGAATCTCAATGAAGTAAAATTTATATATCGACATCTTTTTCTATTGAAAGTTATGTCTTTAATCTTACCAAATCTATATAATATTTTTTTTTTAATATCTTTAAACGATTACTCGACCGTAATAAAACGATATTCAGATATTGAATTGAGTTGTGAGATTTGATTCGCGGATATGTGCATAAACTTAATATCATCCCTAGACGAGATCCGAAATGAGACAGCTATCTTAGCTCGCGCAGCTTGACTCATTCAGCTCGTCAATTATAATAAGGCACGTAATGAATGGACGCCTTCACGATCCGTAATAGAAAAAAAGACGAGGAGAGGGAAATGCTGATTTCCTTTGGCGTATCGACCAATGAGCGTTAAACCCGCTCGGCTTAACGCGAGACGGAATAATGAGCGTACGGGATACAAGCAGAAGGGCCGTCACTTATATACGTATCTCGCTGCGACAAACCGTATAATATGACTCGCATTATACGAGCGACGTAGATCCATACGCGGAGAGAGCTCTACGCGAAACTTTACTTGGAGTTGTTCGTAACACGCGTATCCTTAATCTTTCCGTGGTAGATATGAAATTCTGTCTCTTGAAATCTTGTTTTATGAAAAGGTGTACGATGAATATATATTATATAAAATAATAAAAGTTCATGAAAATCCGTTGCCAATCAAACTTAATTAGCAATCAATAAATAAACAGCTTCTTATTATATTTTTTATAATTTTATTATTATTTTATTATTTTATTATTTTACATTGGCATCTCGAATATTTCTATTATTTATTAAGTACTTATAGATACTTATAAAATAAAATAAGATTATTATACATAGAAAAAAGAGATATTTAAAAAAATTTATTTAAATGTTTTAATTATTGCTTTTATATGATTCGAAAAACACAGACTTTCGAAATGAATGATTTATTAATTTAACAATCTATAAAAAGTGATTTCTAGCTTCTTAAATCATGATTTTGGAATAAAAGCAAGATCTACGGCCTTATACAACAGCAATCTCGATGTCCGATTATTAAGCCTTTATACTTCGACGTCGTGCTTTGATCACTCGGCTGTACGTTTTATATTTTAATATCCGACGAATGAAAAAATCGTAGCGACAAGAAGGAGGCGATGCGCTGGCGAAACTAACGTCAGAACACACGAGACAATTGGCATTTTGCGAGAATTACGAGAGAAAAACCCAATATGAACGCGCTAGATGTCGGTACCTCGTGTATTGCGTAATTTAATGTTTCAACGCGAATGCAAAGTCCATGCACTTGATGCTCGGATGTGTCGATGCACCCCCGACGTGTTTGTGTTTGCTCGCGCGTATATGCGTGCCTACGCGTGCGCACGCAACTTTCCATCGTGTACTAATCATGGTAAAAGCAGCCGACAACGCGTTATATCTGTCATTCAGCGTGTCTTGTCTTATAATGGAAATATGAGAGGTGTCACATCCATGCCTTAACAGATATCTCCTTCTCTATCTCTGTTGTTGTTTCTTCCTTTATTTTTAAAAATACTGCGGAATATTATTCTATCGCGGTGAGTCTAAACTAGTCTGTATACGTTGATGCAGTAGCACATCTTAAAAAATTAATAGTACTTTAATGCTAATGGAATAATTAAAGTGTTTAACAAAGTTTTGAAAAGAAACTAAAAGAAATCTTTAAATTTAATAAAAAATTTCATACGAGAATTTTATCTATTTCTTGTAATATATTATACGTTTAAATTAAGGATACTTTTGGCTGAACAATATCAGCTCAAAGTACCACTAAAAAAAAGCAGATTTTAGCCAAAAAATTTTCGTCGTATATCTGCCCTAAAACCAATCACGTAAGAAAACATTATATCATGAAATTGTAAAAGACAAAACAACAAATAATTTGGCTTGTAATGGCTTTGCGCAATGACCATATTTTGCAGCAGTTTAATAGTTTTAGGTAAATAACTTTTTAACATGCGCCCACAACGAGTAAGTGAATTTAAATGAACTTTTGCCTTTTACACAAAATTTTCATGGAATTTTATTAGACAGTTTTAGGTAAATAACTTTTTAACATGCGCCCACATAACGAGTAAGTGAATTTAAATGAACTTTTGCCTTTTACACAAAATTTTCATGGAATTTTATTAGTACATGTAAATAATTTGATTTAATTCGTAATGTTACTTTCTCATCGCAAATAAATATAAAATGCAATTTTACGTAAGAATTAAGGCACAAACAGAAAAATTAAATAGTTTTTAAATCAATAAGAGAATAGTGCTGAAATTTTATACAGATATTCGTAATAAACGTAATTATAGAACAGTCTATAACATTTATATATTTTTGATAATGATTTAAGATGTAACACATACATTTTTAAGTAAAAATATGAAATATATAATGAATTTAAAAATATAGCAAAAAGTAATCTTCATCAATGATGAAAAGTAATTGATTGGATTATTTAACCCGCTTAACTTTAGACCGCAAGTGTCAAGCAGAATTATTGGATTGATTAAGACAAAAAGGGAAAAAAACATCGCTATTGTAATTGCCGGCACTAAAAGATCGTTTCGAGATCGATTACACGCGTCGCACGTTTCAGCCATGTGCCACGTCGCACGCAATCATAGCTTTTTAGATCTGCATCCCACCATTCCTATCCACCTGCGACCATCAGTAGGGCAAATTGTGATTTATGCGAACAGCGTGCGACCGTCTGACGAAAGAGAATTGTGAGCGTAATGAGTTATGGACGCTCGTTCCTAATTTAGATATATGGTCGTGTAATAATCCTTTTGCTTGACGCCCGTGTGTCACCACGATATCATTTATTCCTTTTTTATGCAGGATTATCCTCTGTTATCGCGTACAATCGCGTTTCAATCTTAACTAAAGTGAGTCCTGAGTTACGACGTAATAACCCGAAGATGAATAAATTATTAACTATAGTAAGAATGTGTGTTTTCTAACATAATCAAAGCTAGATTGATCATTATGTTTACTTTATAAATAATTAAGATTTATTTGTCAGATTTATGAATAAAATGTGAATTACACAATCTATAGAGAGAGTATTAATATTATAGGAATTAAAAAATACAAAATATATGATTTTAAAAAATATAATATGGAATATAGTTGGACATTTTAAGTAAATCTCAATAAACAGAGTTATTAGATAACACTCTTAAATCTAATCATAAAATAAAATAATGGGGGAATGAAAGAATTACTACCTTTATTTTTACTATTACATTTTATAATAACATTTTGATAAGGACGTTGCAATTTTTTATGACTATGATATAACTAACTAAACGCTGAGGTTGCGCTAAGGTAGTTGGGAAAGTAAGTCACTTTGAAAAGTAATTTATATTGTCATTATTATACGTTATTTAATTACTGAAAAAAGTAACTTGTAACGCATCAACAAATTACTTTTTCCGTCACAAGTAACGAATAAAAGTAACTAGTTACAAATAAAAAGTTAGAACTTTTTTTAGTAATGAGTGATTTTTTCAATCCGTTACAAGTAAAATTTGAACTTTTCCAACTTTGGTGTTATATTATATTACCGACCATCATAAAAAAATTTGCTATTACCAAGTTGTTATTATAACAAAGTAAAGATAAAAAGTAACGAGTACTTCGCCATTCTCTGAAAATAAATATTTTGGCCCAATTTCGTGCATAAATTTACACATGGTCGCGTTTCTCAGTTTTAATTGAGCAGCGGTTCGTTGCAACAATGTCCGTGTCACATAAATTGTGGTAATAAATGGTAATTATGTTACTGCATACTGTGGTCACCCTATCGATTTGCGCTTGCCTATGATTTAATATCTGCGACCATTTTACTATGAAATTGCACTCGAATCGGATAATAACGCCTGATAGCTATCAAAGAAGCGAACACCACCCCCCCCCCTCTCTTTCTCGCTCTCGCTCTCGCTCTCATTTTTTGTGTTCTAGTGCAGATCTCTAGGGCTGCATGTTCGTTGAACCCTCAATAGGTACTTTTGGAGTAGTCAGCCAGTCAGTCCCCTATAGTATAGTGGCTACACTTCAGGACCTCAAGTATCTGCCGAGAGGCACGTAAGAACGAAAGACCTGCATATCGCGTCCGTGATACAACAAACCACCGTCGCGTCCGAGATGAGATTTCAAATATTTCACGAAGCTATGATGTAATCTAATGAACTAGCCTTTTGAGGACAAACGTTCGTTCAAATATTATATCTTGCCCACTTTACAAAGCTTGCTAAATAATTACGTTATTCTCTTTGCGTATAATTATCAGAAAACAATCAAAATACGTTGTGAATTGTGACATCTCGTTATGCAAAGAATGAATTTTTTTAGACAGTACAGATATATTGATAATTTTATGATTAAATTATGTTTAACACGAGAGAGAGAGAGAGAGAGAAAAGCAGGAGAATTTAATAATGAAATATGTATTATATATTAGAAACATGAAAAATTTAGAAAAAAACGATAAGGATAGGAGGAAATTTAATTTTACTGTGTGAATTACTGACACTGTTCATCATGAACTACAGAATGTCCTGTTGTAAAAGTATTCCTGCCGTGTTACTTTCATGTAACATACAGTAACATACAAAGAAAAAGAAAATCTAATGGTTCTGTCATACCGTGTGTTATCTTTTTTTTTTCCTTTTTACTTATCATCAGTCGTAAAGTTCCTTTGAGACACATGAGCTTTCATCGCAAAGTACAGACAATTTATTGATTGAAAAGCGAAGCTTATCATAGAGTTAAATTATGCGCCGATAATTTCGCGACGGACGTCTTATAAAATGCAGCGATAAACAGACTTTTGCTCGAGACGTTTTTCCACGACTGTTTTTATTTTAATTAAAATAAATATGGGGGTAGAAAGAATAAAATAATATAAAAAAGCGTTAACGGTTTCTAAACTGTTACAACATAAAAGCTATGCGGCTACTAATTGTACCTATAAGAATTTACGAGCGAAAATTGTAAGAGAGAATTTTAACATTTTTCTCATAATAGTTTTAAGTATAACAAATTTATATTTAATTATTGTACTGACTTTTTTAAAAGTAATTGTATTTACAATGAAAAGATCCGATAGAAGTTAAACCGTTTAATTGTGTTTTATTGATTACACATATACAAAGTTTTTAATTTAGCAATAAACATCTCGCTTGATTCGTAATTCTTTAGCCATTTTTATTTTAATTTGAAAAATTTTGAGCCTGGATGTTATCTAATTTTGTCAATTGTTTAAAAAAATAAGCGTTTTTATACACACACACACACAAAAGAAGTGAATGCTAAGCTATTAAATACTCCTAAATATTTTAAAGTCATTTTTTACACAAATTCAAGACAAAAACTTTTCATATTCGAAATGACTTCGTTTCATGATACGGGATGTCAAAGTTGAAGAAGCTTGATCAAGATAAGTATTTTTCAAAATTTTGGGGAAAAACGAATTTTTTTTCAACTTTGACTAATTAAGTCGTTTTAGATACGTAGTGATAATACGAAGTCTTCATCTTGAATTTGTGTGAGGAATCATCCCTTAAAATCTTTTAGAGTTTTTAGTATCCACTCTGTAAATACCTATTTATTAGGTCAATCGGAAAGTTCCGTCCATCTAGCGGTGAGTAGCTATAGCTAGAACTGTCGATAACTCTAATGTCTAAACGAAGCTTAATTTTTTAGTTTTACCATCCGTCAATAAAATTTAGTATATAAAAGTATAAGTTTGCATCAATAACATTGCTTTTTACTGCATCGAAAATGTCGACATTTGAGCCAAATAAGCGTCATTTGCGCGAAGTGTTAATATTTTGCTTCAAATGGAAGAAAACTGCAGCTGAAGCTCATCGAATGCTTGTAGAAGTTTATGGTGATAGTGCTCCTTCCGATAAAACATGCAGAGAATGGTTTCGACGCTTTAAAAGTGGTGATTTTGATGTGGAGGACAAAGAGCGTTCTGGACGACCAAGAGCATTTGAAGATGAAGAATTGCAGGCATCGGTGGATGAAGATCCATGTCAAACGCAAAAACAACTTGCACAAGCATTAAATTGTGCTCAATCTGTTATTTCCGATCGTTTGAAAGCCTTGGGAAAGGTCTACAAGGAAGGAAAATGGGTCCCATATGAACTGAAGCCAAGAGACGTTGAAAGGCGAAAAACCACCTGCGAAATTCTGCTTGCTAGGCAACAAAGAAAGGAGTTTTTGCACCGAATTGTGACTGGCGATGAAAAGTGGATCTATTTCGACAACCCCAAACGCCGAAAAACCATTTGCGATCCAGGCCAACCATCGACATCGACGCCAAAGCGAAATATCCACGGAAAGAAGGCAATGCTTTGTATTTGGTGGGATCAGAAGGGTGTAGTGTACCACGAGCTGTTGAAATCTGATCAAACAATCACAGGGGATCTCTACCGAGAACAAATTATCCGTTTGAGCCGAGCATTGCACGAAAAACGACCAGAATATGAAACGAGACAGCATAAAGTAATTTTGCTTCATGACAATGCTCGGCCTCACGTCACAAAACTTGTCAAGGAAACGTTAGAAGCACTTCGCTGGGAAATGCTACCCCATGCGGCTTATTCACCAGATTGTGCTCCTTCCGACTATCACTTGTTTCGATCGATGGCACACGCACTTGCAGAGGAACACTTCAATTCTTATGAAGACGTCGAAAAATGGGTCTCTAAGTGGATAGCCTCCAAAGATGAGTCATTCTTTCGCCGCGGAATTCGGTTACTGCCTGAAAGATGGGAAAAAGTCATCGCTAACGAGGACAATATTTTAATTGAGGTACTTTTTCATTTTGTTTTTTAATTAAAACCATACTTTTTGCAAAAAAACGGACGGAACTTTCCGATTGACCTAATACATACATATATGTATATAAATTGTAGACAATAGAACAATTATTGGAATGTTGTATCTCCAACATTAACAAACTAAAATGACCAATTAAATTAAAATCAATTTTAAATAGCTATTAAATATGCAACGTAATATTATATCTTATATATTTTCCGAATACTACCTCACATAACTCCTTTTAATTTTACCGATAAAAGTTGAAAATCCGAAAACGTGATTTTCCCAATATCGAACTTCCAGAGTCCGTTCATTTTTTCGAGAAAATCATATATCTATTGGGAATAGCTCTCAATCACGGCAGCAAGCAGAGTTTAGCTTTACTCGACGAGTTCCTTGCATCGCAGAAAGCCGCGGAAGACCGACTGCTCGTGTAAAATGAACGACGTCATTAGCGCCGTGAATCACGCTTGTTTCCCGACCAAAACAGCTCATACTTTTCTCGCACTCTCATAATTCAGCCGGCACGTGAATGCGTGAGACGCCTCGTTTTCGTCGACATAGCAGGGTGTATAATCCCGCTAAATGTCGGGCAATTAAAAAACGGGGAGCAAATTAGCCGGCGCTATAGCTCATTAGTTTTCGCCGCCTTGCAACGATGAAAGCACAGAAACGTCGAATGGTTGAATGCCGGATATCATCGGGATACATTCCGCTTCTCGAGCTCACGTAACACAGACATACATACACGTACATGCACAGACACAAATGTAACTCGCAAGCGTACACACGTGCGCGCACTACGAAGCTTTAATTAACTCCGCGAAACACTATTGTAAAACGTTTGCCTTTAACAGCGAGAATTTCTAATTACGATATAAATCGCGCCAGCCGCACGTTCCTCAGATAAACTTGCTCTCCAGCAGAACTCGCAGTAATATGCAAAGCAATGTAGGTAATTCAAATATTTTCACGCACGCGCGCACGCACACATACATACACAAACACAATGATGTATCAGTTACATATAGGTATACTCCTGAGAAATCGATATTTTAAAATAAAAGTTTTAATCAATTCGGTCAAGATTATCCCCTCGATGTATCTATAAATCGTATAAGCTATAGGAGACTGATCAAAACGTTCGATTTTTTATTTACTCTGGATATTTATTTGTATAGAAAATATTGATGAGTAATCTTATTATTTTCATGTAAATAGTAATTAAATCTCAGATTTACTTATAATTATATGTATATAATGTTTAAATCATAATATTAATATACATTAAATGTCATAAATAAAAATATTCGCTTTCGAAGACATTATTCTCTTAGATTATTCTTTTAAAAAATGTAATCCTGCCATATTCATACAAAAATAATTCTTCTCTCTGGGAATATTCTATCGTGCGCACAATACACATTATATAATCCCATGTATAATACTAGAGATGCACTCATTATACACAATCAAATTGCCTCATACGCTTAATCATTCTTGATCTGAAAATTCCTGATTAGCCAGTTGATAAAAGTAGGAATCGGTATTCTGAATCAATAAATTTGGCTCATCGAATTCTAGAACTTCACCATCCCCCATCACTAAAACCCTGAATGGAAAAGAGAAATAAGTTTTTAGACAAAAATTAGCGATAATTAAATTTAAAAAATGATTTTCTGTATCTGCAAATGATTATAAGTAAGCAAATGCTTAAATATCAAAATTACAATACCTATCACAATGCATAATCGTTCTTATTCTATGAGCAATGGTAATAACTGTCGCACTTTGGAAGGAAGATTTTATCGTCGACTGTATAAATTTGTCCGTCTCCTGATCTACATTCGCGGTGGCTTCATCAATGCAGACAATCTACAGACGATCGATAAGTATCAAGATTGTTAATACGCGAATGTTCAACTTTTTTGAACGATGTTATGGATAAGAAGTACCTTAGCGTTATGTAGCACAGCCCTGACTAAGCAAAATAATTGTCTCTGACCAGCACTGAGATTACTGCCACCTTCGTCCAAGATTGCGCCCAACCCACCTAATCGATGAACTAAAGAATGCACTTTACACTTTTCGAGAGTTTTGTATATATGCATGTCGGTATATTGATCCAACGGATCCACGTTCTCTCGTATGGTACCCGAGAAGAGAAATGGATTTTGAGGTATAATAGCTAAACGGGATCTAGAATGATTTTTTAAATAATTATTAACAGCGGTAATTCTTTGTAAGTTTGATGGATATTACCTTAACGCTTTGAATGATAACGTTTGAATATTCACGTTATCAATTAATATACTTCCAGAATTGATTTCTGTTAGTCTGAATAATGAAGCTAACAATGAACTCTTTCCAGCACCAGTTCGACCAACAACGCCTATTTTCTCCGCTGGTCGCGTAACAAATGTTACTTCCTTCAAAGATGGCACCAAATGATCTCTGCAAATATAATAAATAATGTTTTCCAAATATCATAAACATATATTACTCTGAACCGAAAGTTCAAAGCTATTACCTATACTTTAAAACAACTTCTCGAAACTCTACAACACCCTGACTAGGCCACGCGTAAGGTGGATTAGTACCCATTGTATTCTCAGTCGGCACGTTATCTAAATACTGTTTGATTCGTTCCACCGCAATCATTTCTCTTTCTGTTTCAGTAAAAGAGTTCACTACTCCAGATAACAATCCAGTTACAGACAACGCATACGTAATCGCTAAACCGATCAAACCAGGATCAGCTATATTATACTGATGTTGCAAAACTGCCATGACGCTGACTCCGGCCAAAAGAGCAACACCGATCAATTGTAACCTCAGTGCAAGCCACTGACCGGTAGCTATAGAGGCAAATTGCGTTTTCTGACTAGCTTCTAGTAGTAATTCGTTTTCCTGTTTGAAGCGAGGTACAGTACGAAAGGCTCTAATACTCGTCAAGCCATTCAAAGTTTCATTGAAATGGGCGTACAAGGGAGACAACGTGATACTGGATAATCGTTTTACTTCTCTCGACGTTAACCTGGAAGATAATTTGGAAATAAAATTTTAATAAAAATACTAATTATTATATTTATTATTTGTACGAATTTACAATATTACCTGTAATGATTTTGTATCCAATGATAGATGGGTATAAGAGGTGCTAATATCAGGAAAATCCATGGTAGTCCATAAGCTGTAACTATAATAGTAGCAACCAAGCCAAATAGATGTGCCAACAAGATGTTAGTAATAAAAGGCAAAGTGTCATCGATTGTATATGTGTCGGAAGAGAACCTATTTATGATCCTTCCAATCGGTTGAATATCGAAAAATATTGTTCTTGCCTGAAACAATATTTTTATAATAAATTCTTAGTCAAAGTAATAATTATTCTTATATCTCTAGTTCATATTCACCCGCATAATTATCTTTAAAAGTTGCTTGTGCATTGTTACAGCTGCATGTATTCCACCATATGCAAAGATGAAAGCTCTAATTAAAGTGAAAATAGAATTTGATGTAGCTAACAAGCTATAAACTATTAAGTAATATTTTGTATCGTGGAAACCGTAATTATCGTAATAAAGTTGTAATTTTCCAAGTCTGGACGTGTCGGTTGAATTAGTTGCTGTGGCATTAGCGTGCGTCACCCAGTATGACAGCCATAAATCCGTAATGTTTTTCGAGCTTTGCATCAGAATCATAGATAAAAATATCGAAATCGCCAAGTATCGTCCCATGGCTTTGACGTAACATGTATACACCGAGAAATGTACTGTCCCTTTTTCAGTCGCTTCCTTGTCAAGTAATGGATCCATCTCGTCTTTTTCCAATCGATTAAATTCATTTGGTTGTGCCTTTATGGAAATTATGTCCATGTCGGAATCTGACAACAAAAGATAGTCTTCCAAATCGGGCAATATGTCACTCGGTTTTCCTTGATTAATAATTTTTCCTTTCGACATTTCGATAACTAAATCTGCATGAACCAAGTATTGCGTCTGATGCATGCACAATATTCTAGTTTTATTTCGTAACAAACCCAGAATTACATGCTGGAAAACATATCTGGCAATTCTGACATCCAATGTCGCTAATATATCGTCTAGCAAATAAATATCTTTATCCGCATATATAGCACGAGCCAGGGAAATTCTTGTCTTTTGACCGCCACTTAAAGTGTTTCCGGCTTCACCAACAGCTGTAAAGTCTTTGTTAGGCAATAAATTCAAATCGGATGTGAGTGCGCAGGCATTTAAAATGTTCCTGTTGTAATCGCAAATAAAATATCAAATTATAATGTACATGACATAAACAAATTTATCGTTGGAATTAATTTTAAGCGACAATCGATACTTACTTGTATTTGTTATGATCATATGGTTTTCCAAATAGTATATTATCTCGGATTGTACCACGTTGTAGCCAAGGATTTTGTTTTACATATCCAAAACCTTTGTGATCGTCATTAACCGCTATTATCCCACTGGTTTTTGTAATTTCAGCCAAAATACCATCCAAGAGTAAAGTTTTTCCACTTCCAATCTTGCCCATAATGCCAATCAATTGTCCCTATACAAAATATGTCAATATAAAATATATATATATATATATATATACACATATATATATATACATATAAAAAATATATATATATATACATATACGTATGTATATTTTGGAAAGTTTAAATAAAATTTATTCTTATACCTTTTGTATAGATAAATTAATATTATATAAAGTAAAAACATCATCATCTTCGAATGTAACGCTTTTTTTAATGTCGGCGCTTGAAGATGGAGTCGCAATGTTTAGACTTGTATCAATATCGTTATTTCTTGCACGATTCACAGTAAATGTTACATTTTGCAGCAATAAATCAACGTCAGGAGTAATATCTGTATAATACAATGACGCGTCCATATCTGGGAGCTGAAATAATAAAGTAGAAACTAAGTATCTCCAAATGTAATAATGCATTATTTTATGCTATATTATAGTCTTAATATACATACGTCCAGCATTCTTTGAATTCTCTTAAGAGATACCCACGCCTCTGTAAGACCATTTAGAACCCATGGAAATGCATTTAAAGGTCCTATTAACATGTTCAACAACGCCATACTGGTAAAAACCGTTTTGGCATCCAACTGATTTCCGAGTAACACATACGTTGCAAACGTTAATATTGCGATAATGACAGGTGTAGTTGCCCAAAAATAAACACAAAGTGCATCCAAATATTTTCTACCTCGTAAATATTTCACTTCATTTTCTCTTATCTCTACATAAAAAAGAAATGTTTAGATGCAGGCGCCAAAAAAGCAAGAGATCATTTATGTAAAAGTATACTAACTGAAGATATTTCGTAAGAAGTGATCCTCCCATACATTAACTTTAATTGTAGTTATCCCGCGTAGTATTTCTCCCATCAACCTCACTCTTTGATCTTTATATTCCATAAGTTTAGTACTAATTTTACCAATTTTATTTGCTATTATTTTATTAATTGGTATAAGTACTATTGAAAACGCAACACCGGCTAAAAACGAAACTCCGATTTGCTTATGCAGAAGATACAGTGTCACGAATAACTGAAAATAAAAATACATATTTTTAGTTTCTTTTTAAAAGACAGCAATAAAAAAAATTTACTCACAATATAAAACAATATATTCTTTCTTAATGTACTAAAAAAAAAGAAAAGAAAACGGATTCAGATTACCGTTGTATAATTACCTGTAACGGTATACTCCAAAATGTATGAAAACTAGGACAACTATTGACCAATCTGTCGCTATCGGTGCTCATAAAATTAATAATTTCGCCAAAATTAAAATTGTGATTTAAATCGATATTAGAAGAATGCAATGTTTTTCGATAGACTAAAGTAATAATTGCAGAACGAAACTTCAAGCCCACAACAGACATCCAAAATGTAAAGTGAGTATTACAAAAGGCACCTAAAACATTATTATTGTAATTCACATGGCAAATATTTAAGAAATTTCAAAAACCTTAATTTCGTACCAATTATAGCACTCAATATTATAAGGGACGCATATAGATATCCGTGCGAGATTGGCTCATTCTTATCTTCAATGAAACCAATTAATTTATTTAATAATATTGGTCCCATAAAAGAGCTGCAATCTGCGATAAACTTCAGTATTCCAACTGCATAAAATTCCCAGCCAAAACATTTGTGCAGCAAGTAGAACAGTGTCACTTTCTTTGTAACTATTTTTACACTCGAATGAAGCGGTACTTCCAAGTTATTTTCGATTCTATTATTTATCATTTTTGGCTGTAACATTTCACAAGATTATCAAGATTATTATGAAACGAAATTAATTTATAAAATGATTTTCATATGTGACGAAAATATTTCAAGAATTATATCATAAATAAACTGCGAAATGTTATGCCTTCTTGTTTACCATATTATGTAAGCATTGATCAATTTTATGACTGATTGTAATGGTACCGATCTGATCGGGTAAATCAAACAAATCATCAGAATGATTTATTAGCCCCTTTACGCCTTTTTCCATTAACGGTGTTACCCAATGAAATAGAAGTTTAGAAATAATAGTTGTATCTTCCATAGCTATGCCAAGGTAATTTGGATCGTGTTCCTCTGGAAATTGTACGTATGAAGTGGGACTACTCAGTAGTGGAGTGTGTTCTCCTATCTACAAACACATTCACTGATCTGTGATATCTCTGCATGTTTACTAATTCAACAATTTTAGATATCATAAGCAATTAAATAAGTTTTGCAACTTGAGCATTTCCGGATAATCAGAAACGCAGATTGATGAAAACACTAGATAATTATGTGATAACTTACATTTCGCTGCAATGATGCTCTCATCCGTTCCGGCCTAGCAGGACCAGGTATCAATGTTATAGCATATAATATTAAAAGAATAACTGTGGTAATACTGAATCCCAATGATAAATTTGGCAATACATCGTCTTTAGACTTATTATTGATGTGGCTTCGTAATAATAGCACAGAAACAACAATCAAAAGACATATTAACGCTCGTATTAATACTGGTCCACGTGGGTTAAGATTTCGTCCACGTTTCAAGCTTAAAATAAAACAAAGATGCACAACCCATGCCAAACCTTCAGTTCCTGCTACAAGATAATCTATCGGTTTAGCAGAAGTAAATTTATCCGTAATATTCAACTCATAATTATTGGTATATAATATAGCGGGGGGTGTAGTAGTATCCTTAACACCAATTTCTGATGAAAAAAGTGATTCAACAAATCTAAGAGTATGATTTAATCCATCACGTATCTTGCTTATGATATCTGTTTCATTTTCTAATGATGAATTTATGTTCTTGTGAATGGAAATGTCCAATGCTTTTGGAACTGACGTGCTATAGTCTTGCACTTGGTTAAGCCCCAGAGGTATGGTAGTATTAGTTAGAATAATGTATGCTCTTATAATGGGCAATATCACAAGACATATTGTAATTAAGATCCTTAAGTTTATAACATGACAAATATGCTGTTGTTGAGATGAAGATGTACTTCTTTTCCCACTGTGGTATGCAGAAATTATAGCTAAGAAAGCTAACACTGGTATCTGAAAATTAAGAAATAAATTTCATAAGTGAATGCCGTTAATACTTGCTGCTTTTCACATGTAATACAAGATTAAATTCTATCATACTTTACCTGAAGACAAAGCTGTTGGAAACATATACTCAAGTCATCCGTTTCAGGATTCATTGGATTAATACCTCCACGATGTCCACATAACTCAGTCCAATTCCACTTCCATCTCTCTACATCATCCAACCAGTTATCTGCCATACTATATATAATATTATAATTATAGTTATAATCAACATATGTAATAAAGAAAACTTTATCTTTAGTAGGTTAAAAAATATTGTTGAGCAATGTGAATTATATCAAAGCGTATATATAAACGTTTAATACTATTGTACCATGTAAAACTACTGTATCGCTATCGCTATAGACATATTTGTTAAAATACAAAGAAAAATTTCGTTAAAATATATCAAAAGATATATTGAAAATGTATCAAACAGAGTAAAAAGTATATAGGAATAAAATATATAAAATATATGTTATTTTACTTAAAGAAATTTTTATGTTCTTTATTTCATTGAATAACACAACATTTCGTTAATTAATTAATATATATTAATTTATAGTATATTAAACTCCTTATATGCGAAACTATAAAAAGATACTATATAGTATATTGACTCGATTGATAATCAATTATAGGAACAGATAAGAGGTTGACTTAATGCAACATGAGTAAACAATAAATTAGCGTAACAGGTTCAGAAAACGTATACCTGTCGAGGAATTTTTATAAATATTGAAGCACGTAACATCAATAAGCCCGTATTTATTGTTTCCTTCCCGCTTGTATTACATTTTGTCGCTGCGTTCACACAACGGCAATCACTCGCAGGTTATGTTTCCCTTGGTAATAACTGTAATGACGCATAGCGCAGACTATGGATGACGAATGTCCTAAGGAATTTTTAAACTAATCGCACATACTGAGAATCACGTATTTATCTCGTTTATCACCGATAACAACAATAATACGCAACAAAACGTAATTCTGCAAGAGGCAGATACGAGAGACGAATAGAGATATATTTTTCGTGTGTCCTCTAGATTAGTCTTATATCGTACTAATTGCTGCAACAATACAATTACAAAGCACCGATTCGTCAGTGTACACAAATCGCAATTAATTCCATTTTCCACATTTGATCTGAATTTCTGATGAATAAAATTGAAGAACCAAGCACTTTGCAGAAAAACATGACTTTAGGGGCTAAAGGAGATCCTCTGCTAGATGAGAATAAGAATAGCAACAATGAACAAAGCATGGACTGTTCTATGTTAGACCTGGAAAAAAATACCCTTAAGAAGGAGCTTCTGGACCATGTGGGTAACAGCAAAGCAACTTTCAAGAGCCAGCAAAAAGGAGAACCTGAGTTAACGTTTGAGGAGAAGCTTGCCATAGCTAGGAAATTGTTAGAGAAGAGTCACTGCTTATTTTTATCTAAATTTGGACAATATATGAAGATGGAACACTTGGAGTATTTCAACAAAAGTCAGGATTACGAGACAATCTATCATGTGAACAGGTTACAGAGGTATTTCAATAACTCTACACGTCATATTGACATCAAAAACAGAAGATACGAAGCTTTGAAGACATTAATAGAAAAGGGAGATTACTTTAGCGAATGTGAAATGATGAAGAGAAATCCATTGTTGTATGAACACTTAGTAGGACAGTACTTGACAGATGAGGAGAAGAAGGCTAGAGACAGTATTGACACAAAGAGTGTAAATTATGTGGATATACTTATGGAAACCATAGAAAGAAATAAATTAGAAGATCGTTTAAAATCTCAACAAAAGGAAGAGGACGAAGTACGAGAGGAAAATGATTCAGATGAAGATAATGGTGATAATGGTGATAACGATAATGATAATATCAGAGACAGCATTGTTGAAACAGCATCCGAGACAAATCTTGAAAAACAAAATTATCAGCAATGGGGTGAAGAGATAAATGAAGTAAAAAAAAATATAAATAAGGACCAGAAATTACAAAGCAATAAAATACATAAAATATCAAGCCAAGAAATAAAGTTACTTAGACAAGAATTTGTTACAAACATGTATCAGAGTTTCCTGGATGGTAAAGATAGAGATTTTGATTATAGGTATATGTTGTGCTAATCAATAAATATAATATAAAAGGTCTATAAAGTTATGGACGTTTTTGTAGAATATATTTTTCAATATAAAAACTTCATTAGTTCATCATATTATCTTAACATTGCTTTTATAATAAATTTTCATAATTTATAAGTACAGTAACACACTCACATGCGCGCGCGCGCTCACACACATACACACACATACACAAACATAAAAGATAAAGTTTACAATGTTACGTTTTATAAATTGGATATGTATATAAATTTATTCATCATCAGAATTTGATATGTATATAAATTCACACCGAAATATTTAAATATTTAAGTACTACTTTGGCCGAAAATAGGATTTTTCTTAATTAGATTTATTGTCACTGGTCTAATCTCGAATTATAACATTTATCTTGTATAGAATAGTTTTTGGAATAAGTAAAATTGAAAACATTTGTCCCATTTGTTATTTTATAATTTTTAATAACTAAAAATAATAAATACACATTTTTTAGATATTTAAATATAACAGTTGCATTAATATGTATTTTTATCATTTGTTTTCAGTACTGTAGATGACAATGAAGCTTATGATAACGTTGACTTGAGAAATCAAGATGAAGAAGAAAAGTATTTTGACTCGGAAACTCCTGAAACTGTTCTTCCATGTAATGAGTGCAATGATCAGAATGAATCTGAAGACGAGTTGGATATATATATGAAATCGCTGAAGGTTAAATAATATTTTACACTTTACACAATTGCCCCGCTATTGTTGGCATTGATTCACAGAAAGATTATTTATTCATTAGGAGCAGACTCCTACAAATCCACACTCTTTGGATAATCAGACGTAGCCCTGTGTACATTGGGTTACAATAAATATATTCGTACTTAACAAAAGTCTGGTTATATATTTATTATAACACTGCTTTTTTTTCCTTTCTTACTCCATTTTCTTGTACAGGGTGATCCAGACCAGCCAGAGGAACCGGCATGTACATACGATGTATTATTTATGAAAAACTGAATCGAAAAATCCTCTATTTTGCAATTTTTGCAATTTTTTTAAATTACCTAATAAACAGAATAGTTGTGATACGGTAATACCTGTGAAAGCGTTAAAAAACATTAATAGTTTATAATCTTTATAAAGTAATAGTTTATATCATTTTGCACTTGTTTCTCGTTTTTTATGTTCTAATCCGATATTTATTAAATTTTTCGTGTATATCTAAATTTTGTTCCTATTTGTATTCAAATTTAAGTTTTTGTGTACATGTAAATGTATAAAAAAAGTAAGTGGCAACGATAAAAAAACATTCAATGAGCCGGTTAAGTGATTATTTTATGTATCTGATTCATAAGTGTGTGTTCAGACACTTCAGACTTCCACAGAACTCTGGCGGAGTCGGGCATATCTGATGTCTTGTCAAACCAGTCAAACAGAGCCCCCGAGGCGTATGTTCGACGAATAATTGTGTATTTCTTTTCACAATAAAATGGTGAGAATCGTAGAATTTTGAGAAGCATGTTTCGCAATTTTGCTTGCAAGAATGAGTAATCTTCAAATTCGATCCATGTAGTGCTAATCATCTCGCGAACAATATAAGCCTAGCGTTGTATAGGTTATATTTGTCGAGAATATGTTTGTAAAGAATATTTCATCGAGACTTTCAATAATATAGACATAAATGCTTAATTTTTTTACTTCTGTACGAATTAGTCAACGCTTATCGTAAGTCATAGAGGAATGTGTGTGTGTCTTATTATTATACTTTAATAAGCATTACTACATAGCCCATTATTATAATTTGCAGTGTTTGTCCCGATTAAAACAATTGTTCCTTAAGAAATCGTCAAGTTTTAATGATTTAATAAACAGATTTCTATATTAGAATTAGTTGCAGACAAATATATGTATCACGTGGCATTATGTTTGAAGAGTTGTTTTTAACTGTCAGTGTTTAATTTTATGGGTAGATTGAGTCTCCTTATTTCGACAATGTATTTTCATTGCATCTGTAGTGCATGCTTGAGTTGGATGGCTTACCTAGCATGGTACTACCTGGTGTTCCTGGTAGGTATCTTTGTTTTTCTCGCAGCCAATGACACCTGGTATAACGGGAATGGAGGAACAGGAGAAATTGCTAGAAGATGCAATTGGAGTGGTAAAAGTCCAAGCTTTTCAGATGAAACATTGTCTGGACAAATCCAAATTAATGGATGCTCTAAAACATGCCTCTACCATGTTGGGAGAACTTAGAACTTCCCTTCTAAGTCCAAAAAGCTATTATGAATTGTGTATCCTTAATAATTATTTAATAATAGAGCTTGAACTATAATATAAGTAGTTGATTTTGATATTTTATTGTAAATATTTCTTATAACAATTATGATTAGATATGGCAATCACAGATGAATTACGGCACTTGGAACTTTATTTGTTGGATGAATTTCAAAAAGGAAGAAAAGTTACAGATCTCTATGAATTGGTACAATATGTTGGCAATATCGTACCTAGACTGTATGTATTTGCTTTGTGATTGCATTGTTGTTTTCTTATTGAAAAAGGTGATGTTCTGATTAATATTCTAGGTATTTACTTATCACTGTTGGTCTGGTTTATATCAAGACAACGCCTGGTTTGAAAAGAGATCTTCTGAGAGACCTTGTAGAAATGTGTAGAGGCGTGCAACATCCACTGCGTGGTCTATTCTTAAGGAATTATTTGTTGCAATGCACAAGGAATATCTTGCCAGATGTCACCGAGGGTGATGAAGAAGATGGAACTGTATGTATTTTGTAAATAAAATTTTCCTCATGCACACTGTTTACTTCTGCAATTTTATTTTTAGGTTCGTGACAGCATAGATTTCGTTCTGATGAATTTTGCAGAAATGAATAAATTGTGGGTACGTATGCAACATCAAGGTCATAGTAGGGACAGAGAAAGAAGAGAGAGGGAAAGGGAAGAGCTTCGGATTCTAGTCGGAACAAATCTTGTACGACTTAGTCAATTGGAATCTGTAACATTGGATAAATACAAAAAGGTACACTTTCATCTTTTTATTTTTAACTATAATTAATTTAGTTTTTAACACTATGAAATATTTTTTACTACAAATCTATTTTCAGCTTGTACTGCCGGGAATCTTGGAGCAAGTTGTTAGTTGTAGAGATGCAATAGCACAGGAATATCTTATGGAGTGTATAATTCAAGTAAATCTTTATATGTATCGTAAATATTTTATTTTAAAAATAACAATGATCCAAAAAATTAATGTCTTTTACTTTATTTGTATCTAGGTCTTTCCTGATGAATTTCATTTACAAACGTTAAATGCATTTCTGAAGTCGTGTGCAGAATTGCAAAATGGAGTAAATGTTAAAAACATAATTATATCATTGATTGATCGACTTGCAGCCTTCAGTCAACGATCCGATGGTGTAGGAGGACCGGGAAGTCCAAATCAAGTGCCAGGAATTCCACAAGACGTCAAACTGTTCGACGTATTTAGTGATCAAATTGCAACTATCATACAGGTATCGATTAAATGGAATAGATTTTATTGTTGATTATGTTAGAATGCGAGCGCGAGTTTGAGTGCGAGCGTGGCGTAGCAGGCAGCGCACGAGATCGACTGCTATGCCAGAGATCCCGGGTTTGATTCCAGGCAGAACAGAATAATGTTTTCGAACGCTCGTAGCTCCTCTCGGAAGGCAATGGCAAACCACTTGCCAAGAGCACTTCTCTAATAAATCGTCGTTCGGAATCGACGTTAAACTGTAGGTCCCATATGACTGTGTACAATCAGCGTGCGCACCATAGGCATATGAAAGAAGTCACCATGCTCGGCCACGAGCAATAGGAATGAGGAGAATGATGTTAGAATGACTATTCGATGATTATTAGATACTGCACAATGTTTGATATATCATGATTTGAAAATCAGAAAATTCCTTACTATTTAGTTTAAGTCTGAGAATAGTCACAAATTATATTATACTTTAATTAAAAGAGACTAATTCACATTATATATATTACATAAAAAATCTTTTGTAGACAAGACAAGATATGCCTCCTGAAGATATTGTGTCCCTCCAAGTGGCTCTTATAAACTTAGCACATAAATGCTATCCCGATCGTGTGGATTACGTAGATAAAGTTTTGTTTACAACAGTTCAAATATTTCAGAAACAAAACGTCGATAAGTAAGTATAATTTGTTACACATGTTAAATAGTTTTCATTAAATTAAATTTTAAGCTAAATTTTGTATCATATAAATGTATATATGCGTACGTGCGTTTATCGTATGTTTATAATTTATATTTTTCTTTTTTAGATTGGAGTACAATAGTGCTGTTTCAAGAGAACTAGTTAGATTAATGAAAATTCCCGTAGACAATTATAAAAATATATTAACAGTCCTTAAGCTTGAACACTATGCGCCTCTTTTGGATTATTTCGATTATGAGGGCAGGAAATCACTAGCTATATATATAATAACGAATATTTTAGAGAATGAAACATTGATTCCAATGCAAGAGCAAGTAGATGCAGTACTCTTCATGGTATCTTCCTTGGTACAAGATCAATCAGATCAACCTAATATAGAAGAAGATCCTGAAGATTTTGCCGAAGAACAGGGATTGCTCGGAAGATTAATACATCATTTTAGATCAGAAACACCAGATCAGCAATATATGATACTAAGCGCTGCAAGGAAGCATTTCAGTGCTGGCGGTAACAAAAGAATAAAATTCACTCTACCTCCCATAGTTTTCCAAAGTTATCAATTAGCATTTACATACAAAGCACTGAAAGATCAGGTTTGTACCTCTTAATGCTCTTAAGAGCATTCTACAGTGCGTCGCAATCTCGTCTCTAATAGCAATGGTTCATGACAGCCAATCTGAAGCGTCAATAGTAATTATTGATGCTTCTGATTGGCTGCCGAAGAGCATTGCGACGCATTGTAGAACGCTTTTTATGTCTGTTTCTATAAACAAAGATTAATTTCAATCGGTTTAATTTATTCTTTATCTTTTTTTAATTCTAATCTGAGAACTAAAAAAAAAGATAAACAGTAATTTAAACCAAAATTAAAAATCTACTCTTAACAGAAACGGAGATTAGTGAAATAAGAATGTTGAATGATAATATAAATTGATGTTCCCTTTTTTTTAGGATGACATGTGGCAAAAAAAGTGTCAAAAAATTTTTCAGTTTTGCCACACGACTATCACAGCATTGATGAAGGCTGAATTAGCCGAACTACCCTTAAGGCTATTTCTACAAGGCGCAATAGCGATCGGTGAAATCCGTTTTGATAATTTTGAAATGGTTGCTTATGAGTTCATGAGCCAAGCATTTTCGATATATGAAGATGAAATAAGTGACTCGAAAGCTCAGCTCGCAGCTATTACCTTGATCATTGCTACATTCGAACAAATGAGTTGTTTTGGTGAAGAAAACGCAGAGCCTGTACGCAATCAGTGCGCTTTATATGCTAGTAAATTATTGAGAAAGCCTGATCAGTGTAGAGGAGTCGCTACTTGTTCACATATATTTTGGTCTGGAAAATCTTTGGCTACGGGCGGAAAAGAGGTACAAATCTAACTGTGATCTATTGAAATAAACATAACAATAAAGTACACTATACGAAAAATATAATACAATTTTCACATAGATGCAAGAAGGCAGCAAAGTGTTGGACTGCTTAAAAAAAGGTATTAGGATAGCAAGCCAGTGCATGGACACGTCTGTGCAAGTACAACTGTACGTGGAGCTGCTGAATCATTACATTTACTTCTACGAAAAAGGAAACACAGTTGTAAGACATCTACAAACATAAAATAGTTTATTATAGTTTTGTTTCAAGTTATTTTTAAATTAAATTTTTTTTAGGTAACCGTGCAAATATTAAATCAAGTGATTGCTAAAATTAGAGAGGAACTTCCCAATCTAGAAGCGAGCGAAGAAACCGATCAAATACAGAAACATTTAGCAAATACGTTAGAACATTTAAGAAATAGGATGGAATCACCAGATTCCGATGGACTTTCTTACCAAGGTCTCGTCCTTTAACAATGCGGGATCGGCATTGTAATTTTGTACATAAAGTATTTCTATAATATAGACAATATATTGTAGTTCGGTTGCATCAACAACAGTTAAGGAAATCTTAAAGACAATTAGTCGTAGTGTAAGTTTATGAACCATATTTCGCTTTTATATGAAGCACAGCTTTTATATGAAGCAAATGTCACGACAGCTCTGTAGCGCCATATTGGACTAAGAAATGGTAAAGATCTCAATTTCAAAACTTTGTCGTTCTCGGCATAAATTCCACATCACAAACACGTATTAATACGTATACTTTAATCGTGGAAAAGGATTTTCGAATTTAAAGAAGAGGAAAAAAATCATTGTTATACAAAAATTATATGATTTAGTAGGTAATACAGACTTTAGGATCCTCTTAACATTGATTCCGATTAACTTAATTTCTATATCTTTACAGCAAACAGGAGTATTAATTAGAAACAAAAAATGAATAACTTAATTCAGGATCAGTTTATTGTAATTGTTGTTGCAACTTGCAGATCAATAGTTATGAGATTATTTCTTAATTGAATAAATGTTTAAATTATATAAATTGCCTACATGAGATGTTTTGTCAACGATGTCTTGAACATACATATTGGAATTAATAGAATTGTATGCTTGTTTTAATAAAGATTTATTATACATATACATTACCAACAAAAATTAGAGAGAGAGAGCATTACCCAAGGTATCTGACCAATCAAATTGTTGTTCATGACCTGGATAACATTTGCCAAAATAAAGATCATTGGAGGTTTCATCTCTTATTTTCATTATGTAAAAATGAATTTTCGGGCAAAGGCGCCTTATATATCAGCGACGGCCCTGCATGTGTGCGCAGTGCACTGAGTGCACACTGTGCACGTCAGTGATATCAGCAGTATCAGCAGTCAGCAACAGCAAACAGCACGTGTCTGTGTATATTGTGTATACGGTTTGAGTTGGTCGTATTATGCGCGATTATTAATGATTATTAGTGTTAATTGATCAAAAACACATACTTTAACGAAGCAATGGGTAAAGGTCGAAAACATAAGCCGAAAAAAAACTTCGCTGAAAAACGTCGTGAGAAGCAGAAGGTATGGTTATTCATTAATATTAGAAACAAAATATACGTAGATTATATGTTTTAACATGAGTTTGTATACATTTGCGGCTTTTTAAAAAATGTTTTATTTTTTTTATCTGATTTAATATAATGATAGTGAATTTGAAAAGTGTGTTGATATATCTGATAATTGATGTAACTGATAATTGTAGAAAAATGAATGGAATAGTACTTCTCAATCAGGAAGCTATGCAGATATTATTCGGGAAAATAAAGATTTTGAGAATTATTACAAGACGCAAGGGATAGTGCCAGAAGATAAATGGGATGCATTTATCAGCACTATAAGGACTAATCTGCCAGTTGCTTTCCGTATTACCGGTTCAAAAGCTGAAGCTAAAGCCTTATTGGAAATAATCAAAAGTGATTTCTTCAAAGAGATTTTGAATGCAGATTTGGATGGTGATAAGGAAGATGTTAATAGTCAAGCAAAAACTATATTACATAGTTTACCCTTTTATCCAGAGGAATTAGCTTGGCAATTGCAATTAACTAGGAAAGACATCCGACGATCTGAGGCATACTTTAAGCTGCATAATTTCCTTATTGCTGAAACTAACAATGGTAGTATCAGCAGGCAGGAAGTAGTTAGTATGGTTCCTCCTTTGGTCCTAGATGTTAAATCTTCGCATAAAGTTCTTGATATGTGTGCAGCGCCAGGATCGAAAACAGCACAACTTATAGAAATGATACATGCAGATGAGGAAAATCCTCCAGGTAACTAATACTAATTTACACGATAAAAAATAGGCATAATGTAAACATTAATATTTAAATTTTGCTTTAGAGGGTTTTGTAATAGCTAATGATGTTGACAACAATCGATGTTACATGCTGGTGCATCAAGCTAAGAGGCTAAATAGCCCAAACATTCTTATTACGAACCATGATTCATCAATTATGCCAAATTTTATGATTACAAAACCAGATGGTACAAAAGATACATTAAAGTAGGAATTCAAACTTTATAACATTTAAGAAATTACCTGCATATTGAGCATTCTTATAGCTTTATTTTTTTTTTCAATACAGATTTGATAGGATACTTGCGGATGTCCCATGTAGTGGTGATGGTACCATGCGAAAAAATCCAGATATATGGTGCAAATGGAGTCCTGCCAATGGCAGTAATCTCCACGGGTATAAATTATCATAATCTATCGAAAAAAATTTTTTTTTGCAAATAATAACGTAGAAAATATTTCGACTATTTTATAGAATTCAATACAGGATAGTAAAACGTGGCTTAGAATTGCTAGCAGTTGGAGGGAGGATGGTTTATTCCACGTGTTCACTAAATCCTATTGAAAATGAAGCGGTACTTCATAGGCTTCTTTGTGAGACTGAAGATTCAGTACAGTTAATTGACTGTAGAGATTTAGTGCCAGGATTAATATGCGATCCTGGTTAGTTTTAGATAATAGATGTAAAATATGTATAAAAGTATATTCATAAAAATATTTGTGAATTTTTAATATCTTTGTTTTATATATATATATATATATACACTGTATTTTGTAATTAGGTGTTACACACTGGAAGCCGGCATCTAAAAATTTACAATATTATGATAGCTGGGAGGATGTTCCCGAACAATGGCAAACACAAGTACGGCCGAAAATGTTTCCTCCAGATGCAAACGAAGCTTCTAAATTTCATCTTGAACGTTGGTAAATACCGTACAAATAAATTAAGATAAAAATATGTTCTATTTCTTTAGATTATTTTTTCACCAATGTTATAGTATGAGAATATTACCACATCATCAAGATACTGGAGGTTTTTTCGTCGCTGTGCTGGAGAAAGTAAAATCTCTGCCATGGGAAAGAGAAATTTGTGTATTAAATCAAAGTACACAGAATGCAGATAGTAACGAAAACAAGAATAAGCACATTCTTGAAGAAGAATCTGCGCAAAACACAAAGCTTTTAGAAAGTGAGAAACGAACATTAGAAGAAGAAAAGAAATCACGGGAACCACCGAAAAAGCGAAGAAGGATGACTGGTTACAGAGAAGATCCATTTGTCTTCTTTAAGGATCAAACAGAAGATGTCTGGCAGTCTATTAAGTGAGTTTCAGTTTTTTGTTTTTTCCTTTTTTTAGTATTTAATACAACTAGTTTCTTTATATTGTTCGATATATTTTCAGAGATTTTTATGGCATATCTGATGATCTAGATCCACGTTGTTTATTAGTAAGATGTCATGAAGGAAAAAAGAAAAATATTTATTTCACATCACCGGCAATTCGCGATATAGTGATATCTAATGAGAATAAAGTAAAGATGATCAACACTGGTGTTAAAACGTTCGTACGATGCGACAATAAAAATATGAATTGCGCCTTCAGACTTGCTCAAGAAGGGATGCATAGTATCATTCGTTACATAAGTGATGACAGAAAGGTTCAGATCTCAAAAGAAGATTTGATAATGCTTTTACAAAATGATGATCCACACACGCCACCTGAAATTGTAAAATTAAATTCAGAAACTCAAGAACGTCTCAAGGAATTCAGTAAATATAATTATATATAATTGCTTTTTTGGTTCTTTATACTGTTTTTACACGGTAATTCATAAATTTTACTTGAAAAATATATTTAATTTAAGCAACTGGAAGTTGTATACTGTTATACAAAGAAGAGAAGACTGATAATCCAAATCGCCTAAATCTTCAGCTAGTAGGATGGAGGGGGATAATGTCTCTTAGAGCATATGTGCCTACTTGCGATGCAATTCATTATTTACGACTTTTAGGAGCAGATTGCTCTAAATTTGGTATGGTATTTGTAATAATATGATATTACTGTAGAAGAATATATCTTATTGTTTACATTGTAATTCTACAGAGAAAAATAAATTTGAGGAAAATCGCGCAGCCGCATTAGCCAAGGACGTCAACAACGACGATGTTAAAACTGAATGTGAAACTGAAATTAAAACCGAAGATTAATGAAAAAGTTGTAACAAAAAAACAAGGACAACACAGAGGAAGAAATAGAATGAATAACTGATTAGATCATTATGACGTAATTAAGACTTCTCAACTTTTCTAATTTCTTACACACACATATATATGTATGTGTGTGTGTGTGTAAATTAAAATATTTAAATTGTGTCCTTTTTTATATGAATTGGATCTGATAATAATTGAGTATTAATTATTAAGGGCTTCCCAATATTTCTAGTATCTTACACACTCACACATATATATGTGTTCGTGTGTATGCGTATGTGGGTGTGTATAGAAATTAAGATATTTAAACCGTTTTCTTTTTTATTTAATTCGATCTGATTGAGTGTTGATACTGAAAAATGTATGAATGGACTAAAGAAAATACGTGGTTTTAAAGGATAAAAACTTTGACGATGGAATGATAAATGATTATTTTTACTGACCATTTTCTATGAAATAACTGCTTTATGAAATTACATATGTTTTCTAACTTTGAGCGCTGAAAGATTTTTCCATTTCCTAATGCCTATTGGACACATCTCGCCATAATGTAGTATAGTACAAATTTTCATTATAAATATGGCCGGATGCAAGGAATCATTAATTCTGAAATGACTGATGTTTTTGTAACATCTGATATCACTGCCTTTAATAATTGATGCACCTCTGCATATGTCCTTGGATATTATGCAACAATGATGATAAAAAGAATGAAACCTATTAACAATTCTTAATATCTCGTCTTAGCTAAGTCATGTCACTCACATGATTCCACAAACTAGCTTAATTAATAAGCATCTCTAAATCTTTAAATATAAGGATTCTCAATTTACAATTAAAAATCCGCTCTATCATGAATTTATATTAATAAAGGACGGGTTCTGCTAAAAAGATCATTTAAATGTAATAGGTACAAATATGAAAAACACTAGACAGCTCGTATATATAAATATATAACATATACATAAACTATAAAATAAATAAAATCAAAATCCTTTTTTTAAGACTTGTCGAATTCGTCCGTTGGCTTCGAAGTTGTTGCCTGATGCTAGTAATCTCTACCTGTCGGTGATGTTAATTTGCCGCTGAGATTTTGTGAATTAGATGGAGACTTCGAACCTAGAATCATATAAAAATTATGAATTTCACTATAAAACGATTTATTTTGCTATATATATATATATTTCAGAGTTTCCCTGTACTCTCGTTACGAGACTGAGTTTCGTAAAAGCTTTACAAAGGATCCTTTCTTGTAAAGATTTATTGTAGTCTAAATAATATTTTATGAAGTCAGGGATATCACGACTTACAACTTTTCCCGAGCTTGCTTCGTGGATTATTTACACATGGATGTTCCCCCATGAGGTGTTCTCTCCATTTATTTTGATTTACTAAAGCCGAACAAAGGGGACAGCGTTCATATCCCTCTATAGGTTCTATAAAACAAAAATCAATATTTAAATTTCTGCTTTATTTAACCCTTACAGGGGCATACTTGTTCTATTCGGATTTTTATTAACATTTGTATTTATGACAAATTAAAGTGTGCTTAGTACTTATTTAAATTTACAACCTTCTAACTATATTACATTCTAATTGATTTGAAAAACGCGTTTCTTTTCGTTTCAATTTGTTTATAATTAAAAGCATATTGCTTGATTAATTAAAATATCACTAGAAAATTATAGTTTAAGTTTTCAAAAGTATAAATTATATAACGTGTATGTCAAATATTAACAAAACATTAAAAAGATTGAGAGGAAGAAAGTCGGATATATACGTCTTCTGTCCCTATAAAGGTTAATCCCTATTAACATATCGTATCGAAATAGTAAAGTAATACTTGTGCATTTTTTGTCTTGTCTGTGAATCTCGAACGCATTTTCATGCACCGCTTGTTTACACGTATCGCATTTTACGTAATTGCTTCTCATGTCGCATTCATCTGTAAAAAAAAAAAAAAAATAAATCTAATACATAATTTCAATAGATGCAAGAATTATAAATTTTTATCATGCTTCCTTAGTGTATTTGTTATGAAATACTTTTGAATATTAAAAGCAACTTGAATAAATATTAAATCTCTCATGTACTTACTCAATAAATGCAAGTTCAAATAAGAAATTTCTACGACTTGCTTACACGCTTCGCATTTCGTTAACATGGGACAAGTTCTCCAATAATGTATGTTCAAACCTTCTTCGGAGTACACTTGACCCTTGGACAGACAAAATATGCACATTCTGCAAAATATGCGCAAACAAAATAAACAAAATAATTCTCTGTATTCTTTGGCACTGATGAATTCAATTCGCATTGT
Organism: Trachymyrmex cornetzi; assembly: GCF_001594075.2. NCBI lineage: Eukaryota > Metazoa > Arthropoda > Insecta > Hymenoptera > Formicidae > Trachymyrmex > Trachymyrmex cornetzi. Next base: position 997,789 of record NW_017296901.1, read on the forward strand.
GTGTACGTACTTATCTCCCTTATGGTCGACACTGTTTTCGGACGGAGACGTGATACTCGTTGAACTTCCGGTACTCACCACTGGACTTGATCTCGAGGGTGATTTGGTTAAATTAGTTACATTATTTTCCGTAGATCTAGTTCGCGTAGGCGTCGTCGTTGCTTTATGGGTGGACTCAGCTTCCTTCTTCCTCTACAATTATTCGTGCACTTAAATATGAAATCTTCATTTAACGTTTTGCGGATATTATGCGTACCTGAAGATCAATCAAGTCGAATTCATGGAAGAGCTGGCGATACAGCAGATTCCGTCGTGTTATATCGTCATCAGGAGGCAATTGCTTTCGTACCAATCTGGGATTGACTTTGTATACCAACACGAGAATTCTCTCAGAGACCTTTCGTACTGCCTCAGCCGGGTGATGCAGACCGGAAGAACCTAATTCGGATAACGTCCGACAAGTCAACCCGCTACAACAATTACAATACCTTATCAGAGTAATTGCGTTTTAATAATACAGAGTCGAGCTTGAGGAAGGACCCCTGCGAATCGATTAGAGATTAGGATAGATGAGAGTCAGAAGGACTGCATTTCGATGGCAGAGGTCCAATATTCCTCAAAACATTTAGTAAACATTCCTTATGTGAGTTTGTGTATCCTGAGGATATCGTTCAGAATCACCTTTGTTTCTCCGTGGAAATGCCATGGCTCAATATCAATTGCTCCACCATCTCCAGCCTGCTTAACGCGAGCCTCTGATGTGTGCTGCTGTTGACTGGTCTGGTTAGATGTACCGGTATTATGTGCAACTCCCGCACGCATTTACAGTCTGCCATGCTGAGGATTGTGTGTACTGCCATATTGTGTATCCTAGGGGTAGTATCGCCAGACTTTGTCAAAAGTTCTGGTAGCAAACGTTCAACGCTTCTAGCAATTTCAGTTGAAGACACTCTAAATAAATCGTTTAATAAGACATCAATTAAACTAGATGCTGAACCCTTCAGTATAAAAATATAGGAGCAGTATTTATATACATCTAATTGATGCAAAAGGTTTACCTGTCCGCGGCGAACTCAGCGAAGAAGATTCGGATAAGCTGCGCAGCCAAACTATATACGCTGAAAACTTTATCTCTGAGAGCTCTATGCAATAGCAGAATCGCCGCTCTGGCTGTTTTATTCGGAGAATGTTTTGAAACCGCTGAATCGAACGTCTTCAATTCCTCTTTCAGTTGCATCAGTCCCTCCTCCTTGTCAGTGAATTGCTTCGAGTAGAACTTTTCCACCTGCATGTGTTTATCGTTATCACTTATCCTATATTCGAGCATTGTAGGGAACTAGCTTTGTTGTTACCATTTCCATCCCGAAGACTGAAATAGGTAACGCGGCTTGTTTCTTCTCCCTGTCGTTGAGTTTCGAGGTAACTTTTGTCTCTGCGCTGTCCAGGTGACACTCTCTCGTAAACTCGTTCGTGTGCGAGCTAAACATGGATATCGACGAAAGTTTATAATGCTGTTTTGATACAATTATAATGTTTCAACGTTATACTGTCTTACTGCCTTAGAGCGGGAATGGTCCTTTCCTCATAGGCTTCGTAACTCGATCGAAGGGCTGGACCCGCTGATTTAGTTTTCCGCCTAAGAGATCCCTTGTTGCAGTTCTGCTTATCAAGGACACCATTTGCGGGATTGTCGGTTAACTCTGACAAGTACGAAAATTTAATATTATATAAACATTTAAAAATTCAAAAAATCTAAATCATGTCAAGAAAATAGAACTATGCTATAATATATTCTTCAGATTATACCGGGACTGTTAGTTTTCTGACGCAACGGTGATACGGGCGGTTGATGTGCGGGACCAGTTGGTGATACGGCACCATCGCGATTAGGTGGAATGACTAATCTTGGGGGAGATGTCATGTCGGGCAACGCCGCTGTGTTCGAATTGTCGGCCGATGTCGGCTCTTTGTCTTCCGCGGTCGACGAATTGTTCTTTTCCACAGGCTGCATCATTTTTTAATCGGTTTAATAATTATTATCATTGCAGCTGGGCTTTCGCTACAGAAATCCAACATTTTATATTGACCAATTTAATACTAAAAGATAGTGATTAATTACTCAGAGAGCCCGCAGAGGTAGTTTTTAAACAGAATATGTTACTAATTTCTGATGACAGAAAGACAATAAATTACACAGTCTATACCAGCAGATTGACGATAGAACATAAGCAGAATACGGCCGTAGTTGATATCAGTTTGCTAACATTTCTGATCAAATGCTAGTCTGCCGACATTTTGCTTACTGGGTACTTATTTTAATGTTGAAAGTACAGCTCAATACTTAATAAATAATTAATCACTATCTTCCTATTAAATTTCTGTAAGAGAACAAAGAAGTTTCAAAGAAGTTGTTTCAAATACTACTCACTCCATGGACTTCGAGTAGATTGTATATTTCTAACGATTGATAGACCTGTTGTCTGTACTGTTGAGCCTGAGCCTTTTTAGCCTTAGCCTTATCATAATCTTCCAAAGCTATGGCGTATTTCTTCTCCAACTCGTACTTGCCCAGACGCTCGCCCGCTTTTCTCAGATTCTCCATAGCCACTTTCAATTTTGAAGCATACTCGAATCTCTCCTCTTCCACCGCTAGCAACTTCTTCACTTCCATTTGTCTTATAATTTTGGCCACTTCCCGATCGACGTACATTTCGAACGCCAGATCGTCGTAAGGCGAAATGTAATGCGGATTGTACGGAGCATCTCCCTGTCCGGTTAATTCCTGACCATAAGGCTCGCCAAGTATATTTATAGCTATAAGGCCAACCTGATAAAAAATAATTTTTATAGCTATTTATCGAAAAGATACAACAGATTTATCTATATAGTAATTTAATCTTATACATAATATATTTTAAATTTATCTTATTTTGTTAAACTTATTTTATTCAAACAATTTGTTGACTTATATATTTATTTTAATTTTTATATATTAATAATTTTATTAATAATTTATACAACCGGCTATTGAATGACTGTCATGACTTACGTACTTGACAGTATGTGTTGTGCGCGTTACTGTGCGGTTTGTGTAATCTGAGTTTCAGCGACAGCGCTTCTGTTTCCGGAAGAGCCACGCTTTTCAGTTCCCTGCTTTTATAAAGGGTCGACGCATTGTCGGACAACGTGATGTAGCCCAGGTAACTGAAGTCCGTCGAAGTGGATGCATTTTCCTCCCTCGACGTCCAGATCTCCAGCTTTTCAGCTACAATCAAATTAGTTGTACATTGAGAAAAAGGTTCTGATTAGATAAATCGATACAAAGGTTCAATAAGAATGACAATCAACAGAGTTTCAAATGATAATAATAATCAACAATTTTGTGTAATTTCCTCAAAATATCATTCTTACTGAGTCTTTTTGTCAGTTATTATTATAGAACATTTTTCTTTTCAGTACAGTAGTAGTTTAAGTCTTCTCGGAAATTATATTGGTCCACTGGAAGATGTATATCTGCTTTTAAATTTATATCGAAAATATGATTTTCTAGCCGTCCGGTACAGTTTCATTTCCGGCGGTACAGCCGAAAAATGAAGAAGAAGAGACGATGTAGCCCCGGGAAATCATGGTAGGCTCGTTAATTCGATTTCCATTGTCGGTAAATTGCTTTTTAGCCGAAACGTCGTTTTAACAGACAATGATGTTTTTAATCGTATTGAAAGAAAACTTATTTTTTTCATTAAAAGAGAAACGATCTGTCACTTGGTATTTTATTTATAACACATTATTTACTAAATAATGCTTGGTTAACATTTTTTAGTAGAATTAGTTTTTTTTTATATCTTATGCAATTTAGGAGTAAATTGATAAATAATATTTTCGAAAAAAATTAATAAAATTTTTAACTTTTTTAATAAATATATAATTCGAGATATAATTCAAAGTATAATACAATATATATATAAATCTCAGTAACTTTTAATTTTATTTCTGCAGAAATATCTGTTTTTAAAAGTCATTGATGTAACGTTAATAATAATTTACCCATTATAAATTATCATACATTTTTAAGAGGAATTATCATATATTTTCAATTATAATTTGAATTTAGTTTTTAAATTCAAACTTACGTATAAGGTACTGATGAGCCAGAACTTGTATTCTTGTAAGCTTCGTGGGCCCATGAAGACGTAGAATCAGTTCCTGAGGATATGTGCAATTTCTTGCACTCTGCCAACCTCTTACTGTCGGCCCGTGAACGTTAAGCTCTAACGACGAGTGCCTATCCTCCTCGCCTTGAACATATATTTCAGAATCTGAATAAATCTTAAGATATAAGTCCTATTACGAATTAAGATAGTACTAAAATTATCCTAGAGCACTTTTTCCATTTTGGTTTAATTATTAAATAAATTATATATACATTATTTCTCTCGATGCATTAAATAATAATGAAAATTATTCTCTAATTAAAATACAACAGAATTGCTCTAGCATAATTTTATTACTTTTAAGTTAACTGGGATTAATATAATGACATAATATAATAATACTTCAAATCTAGACCTGCGAGTTTTCCGTCAATCGAAAATGTCGAACGAGCACGAGAAAGTTCTTACTATACGTTACTTAATTATTAACGCACATAGTTACATGTGGTGCTGGACATTACTCAAATGTATATGTAAATATTTCATAAATTTAATACTTATTGTTAGATATTTTCTTGAACATTTTTTTGTATATTTTCATTCACGCTTGTAATATTTACGATTTCGCAAAGAGGATTGGTATTCGATGCCACCGTTTAAAATTTTTAAAACTTAAATCAACTCTTTAGATTTTTAAAATAGGTTTCAAGACTATTCAAGAGTCAGAATTAAAAGCTTTTTGGAATGACGCAATGTCGTCACGCAATACCGCAGTTTCGCATACAATTTATGATTCGCGTATTTCACAGAAAATGTGTACACTGTTCCGTGTCACCCCGCGCTTACAGATTTATAACATTATCGATGCATTTTTAAAGTAATTCCGTGGCTTGCGGCATAGATTACCGTTCGCGCCAATCGCGGACACGTGCCAAATAATTGTTGAGGGAACCGCAGGCTCACGGCAGAAATCAATGCATCCGAATATACATATATGCAATGATAAAAGCATTAAGATAAGGCAGTCCTGGCAAGATCTTGGCGATTGCGATGGAAATAATTAATTTGCCAAGAGCCATGCGGATCTACTAAGCCGCAAGGAAGGTTGAATTTGAAGTCACGCACAATGAGAAGAAATTTCTATGGATAACAAATTGAAACATTTCTACGAATAAAAAATTTCTTTTTTTGTATCTATTTTTTATTTACAAAATATTTCTATAGCTGTAGATTATACTAGTTAAATTACAATTAAACTAAGAATAATTTCAACTTGAAAACGAACTAGAATCTGATTATATTAACCACAATTTTGATTATCTCACTAGTATTATAATGATAGACTCGGTAAGAAAATTTTGATTTGTTCATTTTCGACCAGAATTTCAATTAATGCAGCCTCTTTTTATGTATAGCTTATATTCGCACAGCATACAAAATATTCATTTATGTGAATCATCTTTTGAAATATTTCAATAAAATACTTTAGAAATATTTTGTAAGTACTTGTAAAACATTTTAAAATATTGCATTAAATATTTCACAAAAATATTATAGAGATACCGTATAAATATTGTAAAAAAAATGATATTTCAAAAACTTTAATTTCCTGAAAACATATTAATATTTTAGAAATATTTTATGAAATGTTTCTAAGATATTTTGTACTGCACGGATAATTAATCTTTATGAGAACGATTACAAATCACGTCGTACTATCTTGCTCATCGCAATAGCCTGTATAGGTATCTAACAACCGCTACGTCTAGAATCTAATACGCTAAAGTATAAATCGAATCATTGTTTAACAGAACTATCCACTTAATTCTGCCATTTAAATGGAAAATTTAGATCCTTGTAATATCTAACTAATTCTTTTTCAATCATCGCTCGAGGTTAGTACGCAATTTACTTCGTAATTGTAGATCTGATCGCTCTTACTCGTGGCATAGACGACGTTGAATCCGACTTTCCTAGGCATGTTGCGGGAGTGTTGATCGTCGGGAAATGGCAACCAATAAAGCGAACAGCGTGATAAACGACTGAAATGTTGTACCACGAAGCGCACGGGACGAACGAACGGAGAGGAACGGAGGGACACGTCAAAATCTAAAAGGCACAGCCATCTGCAAGCTCGATAAAGGGGGAGCTTGCAAGTTTCACCCCGGCGCGCAGGCCACCCCACTCGCGCATCCGGCCGCGGCGAAGCTTGCGACAGAACTGGCTTCGCGCTGGAAGGCTGAAACCTCCGTCTCCGTCTCCAATAATAGTTGAGAGATTTTCCTGCGAAAAGGCATGCGTAATATTCGCGAATTCGCTAACACGACGCAGATATCGGAATGATGCCGCGATGTTGCTATGAAATTGATAGAGACTTCTGCGACTGTTGAACATTCTTGAAAAGAAGGGATGAATCACAGAAATTTAATACGAATATTTATTTCCCTCGAGTTGTGAAAGATAAAGAAGATTCTTCTCGTAATAATTGAATAGCTTTCCGCGTTCCCCTTTCTATTCTTATCTATTTATTTTAATTCTCGCGAGAAGCACTGCGGAATTCAACACATAAATTATCTCTTTCCCCCCCCCATCTTTTTCATTTAAAATTGTTAATTGGAATTATGTAATCTTTTGCAATTCTATACTTGGTATTTTAATCACTGATATCTTTATTTTGCGATCTTAAATTTTTTGAACATCCGAGTTTTTTATTTCGAAAAAAATTATTCAACACAGAAATAAATTTCTTCTGTGTGTTTTATTAAAGTTTACTCGATCTTTTTATTTAGTAAAACTGGAATTTTTTCGGCAAAACGTGGCGTAAATTAAACGAGGAAGTTGCGTAATATTTGAGAATCTCTGAAAAATTATATTCATGAAGAATGTACAGCGTTTGTTTACTATATAAATACCAATATTCTACTGATGTAGTCTACTCATGTCTCGCATTCTACTCGAGTCCGCTCGAGTCGAAATATAGCCTGTAATTTCGTAATGGATCAATAAATGGAGGCTGCGTGACGTCAGAGGGTGCGGCGAGGGTGGACGAGCCCACGAGAAGCGTCTTATACGCATGCTCCTTTTTATCGTTCACGGCCACGTGTAGAGGCACGTGTTATTTTGGAATAACTTTGATTATTTTCGTGAAAACGTTCTAAAAGCGTTATAAAAGAAAATATCGCATAAAAATATTCGTGTAACGGAATTAAATATCTGACATATTGCAATCTGTGTCAATATATTGGTGATTCCATTTAATGGTGTTTACGACGAGAATGATATTTCATGTTTGAATTGGAAAATATAATTAGTATATACAATATATATAAAATGATATTTTAATAATTTATTTTAAAATATTTATAACCTTTTATATAACTTTTTTAATATACATTCACATATCAATTCCTTACTTTAAAAAAGGGTAATTATTTAGAATTAAATCCCCCCTTCACTTCAAATCTTTTTTTTGTCAGATTCTTTCGTTTTTAGTGAAAACACGTCGAATAAGTGTATTTTTATTAAGATTTAAGGTAGGGGGGGGATTATTCTAAATAATTACCTCTAAAATAACAAAAAATTAAATTTTTCAGGAAAAACTATTTTTTCAATTTAGCAGAATATTAATGACTAAATAATATCGACAAAAGGAATATACTCTTAGAAACATGATCAAATGTTACGTTTGTTACTTTTGTTTCAAAATCTTTAAAAAAATTTTTTAAGTTGTGACGATTTTGATATTCTAATATACAAGGAACTGAATTATTTTGAGTTGTGATACTTTGATGTGTATTTGTATAAACAAATTTACTGTTGTGACACTTCTGATGTTTATTTGTATTATCAAAAGTTATGTGTGTTTTGTATATTGGATTTTTAATGTTAATTTCAAGGAATTTTTTGAAAAAGATGTAGATGAATCAACAATATAAGGATTATAGTCTTTTCTTATTCTTACAGATATTTCCAATTACGTAGTAGCAAAAAGATACAAAAGGCCTTTTGCAAATTGAAAAATCTCTGAACCACCCAATTTAGATTGACCATAGACCCTATCGACGAATGTAATTGGTACTTCTCCTATTGTATAATTGAATTGTCTAGCTCTGACTATCATTTCCATTTGGAATACATATCCTTTAGATACACAGGATTGTATGAGCTTTTCCAATACATCCTTTTTATAAAGTCTAAAATTATAAAATCACATATTAAAGAACACATTGGAGACTATTTTATGAATATTTTATAAGAACACGTAGAACTAAGTCTATAAAAAAATTCATTACCTAAAACTACCCGTTAAGTCACTTGCACCAGGTCTCAATAGAATCTGTGTTAAAAAATTTGCACTTCTACTGACTAACTTTCTTTTGAAATCCCAGCCGTAAACACCACCGCCTTGTGCATATCTTGTACCACTGACTACGTCCAGATTAAGATATCGTTGTAATTCAGCCATTTTTGGAATAAATTTGGGCTGAAAATTAAAGAATGTGTTTTATAGAAATACTTATAATTATTACTTCTCCATTTATTCATTAATGCGATACATACATGATGAGATAAATCAGCGTCCATGATAACAATGAAATTTCCAGTTGCATATTTAATTCCATGCATGTAAGCAGTTCCTAATCCCAGTTTTTTCTCTCTCGGCTTTAAGATTATTTTATCGTCGCCGTAGACACGTTGCAATTGCTTAGCCATGTTCAGAGTTCCATCTGGAGAACCATCGTCTATCACAATAATTTCGTAGGCAAGCTCGCTGTAACGTTGTAAATTACAACAAAACTCTTTAACTATACTATATTATTTAGCTTAAGTTTATCGATTTTTATTTTATTTCATTAATTATACATAAATTTTGATCAATTCTAGGTTATGTCTAGTTACCTCTCCTCCATATATTTCACAATGAGCCATATTATTATCGGCAAATTTTCCACTTCATTATAAGTGGGAAGTAAAATTGAATATTTATCATTCTTGCACAATTCCTTTATATTTTTCTTCACCTCTTCTTTATTTACCATTTTGATGCAGCTGTTTACAACAGTTTACAAGAGAGCCGACGTACCGGAAAATAAACTCCAAACTTCAAGTACTCCAACTCGACAATTGGTAAGACTGTCAGAAATGTCAAAAACAGATGTGCAGACGCGCACGATCACAGCGACACCGCTGATATTTAAAACCGCGATTTTCAAATCAATAAACTGTAGCAGAGTATCAAATTTTATACAATTCTACAAGGAATTTTGTGAAGAAAGAAAGGCAGAAAGATAAAAAGAATTATTTAAAATTATAATATTAAAATTAGAAGAGTGATTATATGTGTGAATTAGTTAAGAATGTTTTTAAATAATTTTTAATTATTAATTGATTATGTTGAAATCAAAGTATGTTCGTCTAATAATTCTTTCTAAAAATATCATTGAATAAATACAACATAGATAGAACTTATTGTCGTAAAATATAAAATATTTATGCACAGCAAAATATTCATCTCATCTTTTATTGGAAAAAGTGATGAAAAGTATGAGTTGAATGAATATAATTAAATTGTACGTGCAAAATATAATTGAGATTATGGAGAGAACATAAAGAGAATTTTTCAGAAATTAACATAAATATTTACCTAAAAAAACATTTAATTTGTAAAGTAGCGTTATACATGATGTATTATGTAATACTACTTTTAATATAAATTATTACCTTCTCGTACTTCGATATATTCTATACTTACTCTATTGTTATATTATATATATATATATATATATATTTTATATAATTATTTATTATTTCTCTACTAAAATATTATAAAACTATCTGTGTGGAGAACTATTTGTAGTATTTTATCGGAGTTATCAAATTTGTAAACAGATAATGTCGAATTAATAAGATATAGTGATAAAAGCGTTTCTTATACCTCGTACTAATTGGGCATTTTGTAAATTTTGCTATAATTGCTGTTATATTGATCAAATTTATCGCATTTCCCCATTGATCATATATACTATTTGTCTATTTCTTGTAATAGCTCTATGATCGCCGATATCAGTTATCGCCGCAGTAATCCTACGAACATTCTGCAAATATTCGCAAAGATACTCTCACGCACACATGTTCATGTATGCATTCGCACACAAATATACATATTTCATATATATTTGGTCCATTGGCCGTTTCCGCCGCGTGCGACAAAGGTCGACTAACCAGTAGTGCCGGTCGATTACATTTTGGCACCCTGGACAAAATACTGGGCGAATTGCAAACATTAAATCTCACAATTTAATTACTTCATCAAGTACTTAAAATATACGATTAATAAGTATACACATCACATTGTGAATGCATACGTAAAATTAGTAAAATAACCGGTATATCTATTTTTTTCATTATATATTAATTTTATCGAAAAATATAAAAATTCCAATATATAAAATGTATTTGACCTTTATAAATATTATATATTTTTATGGATTACATCCATTGTATAGACGTTTGAATTTACATGCTTGACGATATAAATGCAAGTTATAGAAATTTTCTGAAACATTAGAAATTCTTATGTCTTTCTGGCAAAAATTGTACGGTTCGACATTTTTTAAATATAAATTTCCATATCTTTTCATATATTTATTGGTTCGTTTCGAGGGGTTAAATCTTCCGGACGGCACTGTCGGTAATACACCCCTCATCCCGCAGAGCAGCGTGAGTGTTCACGCCGACGACCCCCACCGCTGCCGACCTCGAGATAGCCGAGGAACAGCCGGAGCCGCCGTGCCGCCGTTCCGAAGCAAACGACGCCGCACTCTACGATCGGTCGTTCGTGGAATCGGAGTGCTCGTTCGTCCGTTCTCATCTGGTCTGGTCGGCGTGCATTTGTGTCTCTGCGAATTCACATACGACAGCGTCGGTACGTGAGATCGGGGTTGCGCTCTTTTTACCCTCCGCGTGGAGGAGACGACGCGATCCTCGACGAGAGGAAATCTGCGAAAACGAGGATCGGAGCAGATTTTGCAAAATCGCTAGTGAATGGTTGAGTGTATGCGTGTATATGCGTGTGAGTGCGTGCATGCCTGTGTGTGTGTGTGTGTGTGTGATTGGTGGAACATATCGGCAATGTGATCGTGCGGTATGTGCGTGCCGATTTGTGGGCGATTTAAAATGCGCCACCCTCTCTGCGCCAGCGGAAGCTGAGAATTCGACAAGACGCGCTCGTTGATGGTCGCCGATGGTCGCCCGGACTTAAACGAACGAATTAAACGATCAGCGAGGAATTAATTTTTACGACAATCGTTTACGAGAAGAGCGAACAGCAGCTAAGATCTAGGGCAACGATTCCGTTTGCGTCTTTGTGCTAATCGTTCTCTCAAACTTGAAAAGCTCAGCTAGCACTCTGCGTGGATCTTTTTTTGTCGGTTACTACGTTTCTCATATGGTTCTCATATGATATTTCGTGCTTTTTGCCATCGACTCCTTGTCACGCCGAGATTCTCTCGGCGGTCAACTCTTCCCCTTAACGCGTCCGCGATTTTTTTTTCGCGCAGGAAAGATCAGCCGTTCAGCAGCCGTTGAGCGAGTTTACGACTCGTCTTTTCTCACGGTCGAGAGATATCGTCCCCACGGCGGGTATAAACTGCGTCTTCGTCGCTTCTGGATCTTCAGTCATCAGCGCAAAAATTTTTTCCCGCGTCTCGTTGCATACAAGCCGAGAGTTACATGATGTGAGATGACGATGACGTAAAATACGGGCGTTACGTCTCGATGCGATCGACTTCCGCGAGAGACTCATCGTCCGATCGGATCGGATCAGAAAATAATTTCGGTGGGCCCCCGTAGCGGGAGAGGAGTTGACGTGAGGATTTAGCGGGGGTCGGACACCATCGCCAGCATCGCGGCCGTCTGGCTAGCCCTGAGCTCCGGATAGTCCGGATGGCAGCATGG
>NW_017296901.1:1010088-1071119 GCF_001594075.2 Trachymyrmex cornetzi
CCGTAACTCTTGCTATCAGCGATTCAGCACGTGCACCTCCACTCCGTTCCGCAACGAGATAGCGGCATAGCGCTTTCGCGTTCTGTGGATTATCGCGGACCAACGGATGTCAAAGAGACTTTATGCTTTTCACAATTTTTCTCGCTACCTTAATCACCTATTCTGGCTGCGGGTTATTGTTGTTAGAAGAATAGGGGTTGTAGGAAATATTTCTCAGTTTATCAAGCGAAACGGTATTTTTTTTAAATCTACGGACAATTACGTACGGTGTTGATGACAATCGATGATTTCTTGTGATCGAAGTATAAATTTATTTCTGATCATCAAATTTTGTAAATGTGTTTGCTACTAAGAATTAAACTATTAGGATCCTTTTTTAAATATAAATGCGTTTTAATATTGATTTTATAATTTTGATTCTAAATGCATGTATTTATTTATTATAAATATAAATACAGCGTATGATCGAATATGATAGTAATATAATAAATAAAATAATTTAGAATATTAGAAATGTATAAATCTGAAAATTCTTGTATTTAAAATAATAATGCAAAACATTGCAAAATGTTAACAGAAAAGTAACTGAAAAGTATATATAGCGACTTGTTTCTTTTTAACTGTAACTATAACTATATAGTTACTTTTATGGAGTAAGTTTTTCCATGCTGCTATTTTTGTTAGAAAATAGCTATTTGATTTCAACTTCTCCAATGGTTATTCTATAAATAAAATTTGCAAAATTTAATAAATATTTATAAATTTAAATTTCTCACAGAGAAAATTGTTACGCAAAAACAACTACATTTAATGTAACAATTTTATTTCCATGCTAGCGTGTGCCGGACGTACCAGTATTTTCAATCTTAATTTTAAATCCTTTAATAATCACTTAATCAGAACTGATTAATGTATCAGATATGTTTATTATTATGACCGACTAATCGGGGTTCACAAGGTGTCAGTCTTGTTGCCTAATCTAATCAAGTTTTACTAGCAGAGAACGATTAATTTCATTTGCCTATTACGCAAATTGTTTAATGCATGCTAAATTGCCACACACGTTGAAAGTGATTGTGCTTTCAACAGTTATTGATCAATTGGCCTTGAACTAACAATAAGTAAGAGTTTTTTCGTGTTTATCTGTCAAGTCTTCAACTTATGATGAAATAGTTAAATGTGTCTCAAAGTAAATTTTCTTATTTCGATTATTATTGAAATATTATTGAAGCAGACTATCGGCGATGATCTTACTATCAGTGTGTGTATTCTGCATATCGTTCATTCAGTGTATTTTATGTGAAATCAGGTGAAAATCAGTGCACTCGGAAGAGTCACAATAAGGATGTGGCGAGATCCTCCAGGCGGAGGGTATAAGAAACCCATCCACGTCGCCGCTATGTTACTGCTAGCTGTTATCCTGACATTGACAACGGGTGAGTCAACTTCGTACGAAAAGATCTCATTCACTTCGCGTTTCTCAGCATGACTCGACGATAATTACGGAGAAGTATTGACGCATGAGGGTCAGGCAATGTACGTGAAAAATCGGAAAAAAGTTTACATATGTAAGAAGGACAAGCCACGACTTTTGCACGTTAAACAGAAGCTCTAAGATGCTTGCTGAAAGCGAGTAAAGTCACTCCGTATGAATCGCCTTTGACGTAAATATAATAATAATAATAAATGCAGATTTTAAGTCAGTAACGATAATGATTGGACATCGAAAAGATATTCTTAATGTGTATGACATAAGAAATAGAAATAAGAATTAGAAATAAGAATTACATTTAAAAATTAATTAAGAACTTGAGTTTTTTCAAACTGAATTTTCATTAAAAGCTAAAATTTTAGTTTATTTTAAAGCTGCACGGTTTCTAAGAATTTTGTTATAGCAAATTGTATATTGCAACGTGATTCCTGATGTTTTTAGAACTATTTGTAATACCTACTCTTCCATAAATTACGAAACTGATATACATTTGAATACGCTATTGTGATTTTATAAAATATACATCTTAGCTTATCAAATTGCGAAGTTCATCAGCTGACAGGGCATTCTGTTCTTCATAATACTCGTACATATGCTTTAAATATGATACGTGACGGACGCTAAATATTCTTGAATATTCTCACCGATTCATCAGCATATTGAAACAAAATTTAATCAATTCCTATTAAGAGTAAAATTAAAGAAATAAAAATTCTCATTTATATTGTATAATTATGTATATATACAAATTTAAATCCGATGTAACAAAATATAAAAGTATAAGGTATTTCTATAAATTATAGAAATTGTTATTCTTTAATTGTTATATAGGATTTTTTAATATATTATAAAGGCTAACACACGACTGAGAAAGATTGACATCGCATTTCATTAATAATTTAAAGTTGCCGCGCGATTTTCAAGTATCTAATCACTAAAATCAAACGATTTTAGTTCTATTCGTTGTGATTCGTTATAACGGTCCCGCTGCTTCTTCTTTTTTGACATAATTTCGTGTCCACGTTTTGAACCGAACAGACGGTTAGTTGGGATCGTGAAAGGTTCCGAGGTATAAATTCGAGCGGATCTCGAAGTGCAGCTGTCGGAGGAGAGATTAAGATGAAGGGGACGAAGAGATCGGGAGGGAAAGGAACAGCTGCTGTTCCCAGAATGCAGGCTCACATCATACTTGAAGAAGAATTGCACTCACCACCAGGTGAATCCGCCTATTATGTATACGGAATCTGCGTTACTATTCATTTGTTGATGAAAAGTGAGCATAAAATTGGAGTATTCACGATGCTTCTAATTCAGCTTTAAGTTTCGAATAATTAAAAAGAGATCATACGAATTTCATTGATAATTATAACAAAGAATGAAATTCATGACTCAGTTTTATTGAAAATTTGTGAAATCGGACGTACACGACACATTCTGAATTTCAATACAATTGTGAGAGACAAACAATGTTAATTATAAACTTGTCGATATTATAAATATCAAATACGTAAACGACAGAAATTGTATATTACATGTTTGTAATCCTAATTTTACATTATATTTTGTTGAATGTAAATTGCATTGAAAATAATATTGAAGTTTGTATTGTCCGCACTTGAATTTGAGGAAGTGAGACTTAAAAAAAACATATTTTGTTATCTCACAGGAAGTAACAGAAATAGACGTACTTATAGAAGCCGTATACGACCTGAAAGAACAAGAGGTTTAAGAATTTCTTCACACTTCCTCCACCTACGCATACAAGTTGTATGTCCACCCTCGCGTACCAATGTGCGTTAATAAAATATAATTTTAATAACAATTTTAAAGATTCTGATTGTTAATTCTGGGATTTCCTAAGAGACAACTAAAGAATATTGCAGAATTAATGAGATTAATATATATAGAATTAAGTTAAATTATATTCTATATTATTTCTTTAAAATAATTAATTCTTTAAATTATTATTAAATTTAAGTTTAAGTTAAATTAAATGAAAGTTAAATTATTCTTTTATTTAGTTAAATGATAAATAAACAATCAAAAAAACTGTTATCTTGAAAAAACATGACCTTTTGCAAAGCGTAGCAGTTTTAAAATGAAAATATTGCGCCAGCATAGGCGTTCATTAAATTTTAATTCTTGATTAATGGAAATTCGAAACAAAAATTCCATCGAAAGACTATACACTTAGTCGGTTCGTTTTTTCGACACCTTCGCCGACTTATGGTTTCGACTGACCGATTTGACATTTCTCTTTATTATGCACGTCACAGAATTTTACGCTTACATATCCACCCATACACACAAACGTGCGAGCAGATGAACACACACGTGAGTCACACGTGTGGCGATACGCGTGCGCGTATGTGCACGCTGGAAATATATTCGATGCAGCATGTCCGGACGTTTCGAAGCTATCGCTATATATAGATTACAGAGCGGTTCTCGACCGGGAAGAATCTTGTCTTTCATCGATGCGTAAGAGTTTAATCTCGGGAAAAAAGTTTTACATACCACTTCTGCGATCGATATCTGCTCGTACAGCAGCAATCCGCCACGTTGCGTTGTACGGATAGCCGCAACAGTACTCTCTACCCCGAGCCATTGTTGCACCGTGCACGTGCACGTGCCGCACAGAACGTATAAATAATGTAACCCTTCGACGTAAATGCACAATCACCATTGAAATTGCCCTACGCACATTGTTAATCATTGTAATACCCTTACGTTGATATAATCCTTTCAACTCTTTCGATGACCTGACGCCATTGTAACTGTCAATGTGCAAAGATTTAAGGGAAGGGAAAAGAGATGTGAGAAAAAAGAAGAAAGAGGATATCTGCGGTGAAGCTGAAAGGAGAGAAACACAGAAAGAATAATTTTGCTGAAATATCTAAAAATGTTGCTAGATACAGATCTGAATAATTTTATTCAACCATCAAAATAATTCTACCCTTGTATTCGACTTATGTTCCGATTTTTATTTTTGCCAAAGTCATAATGAACTCGATAATGAACAATGCTGCAAAAAATTTTGACATTCCAGCAACAAGCTCGAACATCTCACATAAGTATCTTGATGATCCAACAAAATTATTTCCCAATCTGTATATCTAGCTAAGTTTTTGAATACTTTAGCAAAATCATTTCTTCGTGAAGAAAAGAAAAGAAATGTAAGTTGTAACCCGCTGTATTCACAAAAAAAGTAAAAAGTTAATATTTCTTGTTATCTGCTTCAATTGAATGCAATTTACTTGAGAAATTTTGTTAGAAATGAATCGGGAAAGCTAGAGGAGGGCAAGAATAGGCGACATAAAACTGTAGTTATGTGAGCCGAGGTTCGCCTATAGCAGAAGGGGCGTATTCACGACAAAAATTCGGAACACCTGTCCTTTATACCTATATATGTATCCTACCTACTTGCTCCAATGGCGCACGCTTCGCCAACCGGTTCTTCGTAACTTGATTTTATACTGTGCCAGGTTTATATACGCTCTCGCTTCGCCGCGATCCCTGTCGCGGTGAATCAGTAGTAGGTGGCTACGTGCGCGAAAATTGTGCAGTACGAGAGAGAGAGAGATATATACCCCTATAATAAACTTTCGATACCTTTTTTATACACTTGGCGTATATTTCTTCTTTTTGAAAGAGGTTTTTTTAGGGATATTATATTATACGAATAAACCATCTAGGTAAGAGAGAGAGAAAAACGCCAACTCTATCAATATTTTATATCTATCTTTCTCTATAGCACTAATAATAATACTTATATGATGAACAACATTAAAGATAAAAGAGAAAATATTATTTAAAGTATAATGTAATAAATTCACTTTTTATTTACAAAATTTATTTATAAATTGTTCTTTTGAAAATATTAAATTCTCAATTTTCCGTTTTTTATTCGATTCTTGCTTGGATAAAATTGTTCACGATTTAACGTTACTAGATAACGATTTGGTGCTATAATTCAGATTATAAAAAGTGAATTTAATTAGTATTTGTGAAAAACCTTTCAATTATGTGATATAACTGCTTATAGATACACATTGGCTGCGTTTAGCAGAGAAAACTAATTAATTAGCGCTTAATAATTCTTTAATACGATTGGTTCCTATACATAGATTTAGCGAAGAATTAAAGGCAAGAATCAAATTCTCTGTTAAACGCAGCTATTGTATCGAAAAATAATTGCACGGAAACTGTTTGTGATTCTTTCGTTTCTTATGAAATATGGAACGTGCATTTGCAATAAATTTACAGTCAATGTCACTTAAGTTGCCATCAATGGCTATAACTTGTCGCTACCGATGGTACTGACATAGTCGAAGAGCGCAGCTTGCCACGACGGAAAAGGAATCACGCATTGTCGTCTCCCTTATGGTCACGTGACGTTGATCGCATATTATTCAATAACAGACTTGACAACCTGTTGTTTGCTGCAATTGGCAATGCGCCAATTGAATGTGGGTGTCGCATATCCTGGTTGAAACGAATGATAAGCGAAACCCGAAGACACGAGACAAAACGTCTCGTCGCTCGTGACACTTTAAATTAATTGGCTTCGTGCTAATGTTCCCACAAGCTATTAAGCGTCCCTTACATTTCGTTCTGTCCACGAAACATTTCTTTTTCGCAATAAAAACTCTGTTGCAGTCTTTGTATTAAATTAGCTCTATTATCCTTACAAAGAAATTACTTTAATCTTTACAAAGAAGTCGTGACTTGTCGCTTACAATTTTAAAAAATAATTCCTAAAAAATTAGTTATTCGTCTTGTGTGTGTGTGTGAAAAGATACATTTTAACCCTTAATAAACATGATAGTTTTTGGCAACTTTGTATACGACGGGAATCTATCACCCTGAGTTAATTTTCATCACTTTTTACAAGTACATAAAAATTATTGTATAAATTTTTACATATACTTTGATATTTTTAGAAAATACATGTAAAGTTATACATTTACAAAAAAATTGTATATAAATGTTATAACTAATTATAAGCAAAATGAGAAAAAATGCATTTTTTCATATAAAAACATTGAAACAAAAATGTTTAAAGAAAAAATATGTTTTACTATCTTAAAATTATTATTTTAAAAACAAAAAGTTACAACTAATTAGAAAAAATATTTTTTAATTTTTATTTGAATATTTTAAATTCAATATTTATTATATTTTTTAAATATTATTTGTAATAATCAACGTAAATTGGTTCATTTTCAATTTTTTTTTAATAGTTCATAGAATTTTTACAATATAAATGAGAATTAAATAAGAATAAAAAAAATTTAGCTGCAAAAAAGTTACCCTCTACACATGATGGGTATTTCGTGTCCTAAGGAAAATTTCCGAAACATTGTCGTTGGAAGATACACAGGAATGAGAGTCGACAACGTACAAAGTTTGTTTACTAGATACCAAAACTTTTTTTAGGAAAAGAATATAGATTATTATTTAGCTGTTTCTAATGTTTCAAGGAAAAGATGCTGAGAACACGAACAATTGGATCGTGTGAAGGATCGAAATTGTATATTTCCGAAATAAGTTAAATAATATAAGCGCTTGTGCATGATCATGAAAACTTTTGCATTCTGCTTGCAGTTATTTCTGCCGAAGATGCATCTATGGGACCGGTGTTTGTCAAGGAACCTCCGAACCGGATTGATTTCTCAAATGGAACTGGAGCCGTCGTTGAATGTCAGGCAAGAGGAAATCCACAACCAGATATCATCTGGGTCCGTTCCGATGGAAATACTGCTGTAGGAGACGTTCCTGGATTGAGACAGGTATTGTGTCAAATTTTAATTTGTTTTCGCAATTAAAGTGTCAATTGAATAAGTTTTAAAAGTGATATCGAGAGAAATTCATGATTTTTTAGAGGTTTTATCAAATTGTTTTAAAATAAATGCGCATGCATACAGCATCTGTTTTTCTATTCTATTAATGTTAGCAAAATGAATGTTCTTAATTAAAAATTGTAGGGGAAAGTTGCCTATATTGTACTCCTTAAGGGGATCCTAAACCAAAGCTCGAACTCCGAAAAATCACTAGATGTCGCGCCGCGCGCCGCACATCGACATGTCTTTTTATACTACCACAGCAATATCTCACGCAGCCTATGATACACGCAGTCACACGTACGTGTCAATTTTCGTATTGCGAATTCATCGCGATAAAGCGTCTAAATTTAATTCTGAAAACTCGACGTTGTATATTTGTGCAAATTACGTGACTGTGAATCACGTTATTTCGTACGTACAGGTTGCAAAACTTTCATATCAAGCAAATGTTGTCACGACTTGACAGCTGAGACGCCATGTTACACTAAGAAATGGTAAAAAATATATCGATTTCGAAATTTTTGATCATTCTCAGCGTAGACTCCAATTCACAGTCACGTATTAATGCGTATACTTTAATCCTGGAAAAGGATTTTCGAATCCGTGAAAGAGAAAAAGAGTATTCGCAATACAAAAATTGTACGTATTTTAGTCGGTAATACGAGAGAAGAAAAGAGATTAAAATTTGTTCAAAATAAGATTTTAAAAAAGTATAAGCTTTTAATACGATTTGAAGACCGGATCATTAAATTGTACCACTGGATTCTTCAACCGTACTTTTAATAAACAATTATTAGTTTTTACAAAAAGAATCTAAATTTTTTTAAAATTTAACAAATAATATTTATGAATAATTTTTAATAAGTTATCTTAAAAAGACTCAATATTTCGTTTAGAAAATACAATGGTGGTACGATTTAATCGTCGCGTCGCGTCGGTGCGATTTACAATTAGTCAACTGCACCATATGAAATTGAACAAAGGTTTTTCTTTCACGTGTGGGACGATGAACTATTTGTCAAAATAGCTTCCGATTACTAGTTTCAGTATCAAATACTTATCTGCAATATGTGAATGGAATTATTAAACGCCCATGCCATCCCACATTCATTCACATGATCGCGAAGGACGTTTTAATTATTCCTAAGCTTTATACTGCGGGCATTATTACGTATAATTTATAATTTAGTTTCTACATTCTATAGTTATTGGCCCTTCGTAGGTTATGCCGAATGGAAATTTGGTGTTCCCTCCTTTCCGTGCTGAAGATTATCGTCAAGAAGTTCACGCTCAGGTCTATACCTGTTTAGCACGTTCTCCTGCAGGTTCGGTACACAGTCGTGATGTCAACGTGAGAGCCGGTAAGTGTCAATCTTTACATTTATCCATCATCTTTGCATTTATCATTTAGCCATCTATAGTATTTTATATAGGATGTTCAAAAAATAAAGAGTACCTTTAAATTTAAATTTAAGTAAATTCGAATTTGAGATCGATTTCTGATAGAAACTTAGCTTTCTTTGCATTTAATATCAAAATGAATTGATGTTATTAAAATACAATTAAAATTATAAAGATGAAAGGAAATAGTTCGAATTTTTAACATTTATTTCAGTTTGACAAAAAATATTAAAACTATAGGTCAATAATTGCAGGAATATTCTGTGTGTAAAAATAAAAATTATTTTAAGTTAAAATTTTTATTAGATACTTCATTGCAATATTTTAATGTAATCTTAAGCTCTAGAAATTTTTACTTAAAAATTTTGAATTAATTTTGCAATAGACATATGTATATAACACACACATTTAAGATTAAAATTATATTTTTAGATAGAATTTTTTTAATAAGATGGCTAAATATTGGAAAATATAAAAATTATTCTTTTCAGCGAAAAAGCACGCTTTTTGGTGCTTACTATTTCTTCTACATTATATCCGAGGTCCTTTGAAAAAACTCGATCAAAGATATCGGTGTCAATCAGATGATGCAGTAGTTCGATGCTAGATATTGTCCTTTAAATATGTTACAATCTGCCGCCGCCGTTTATGCGAAAAATATATTCGATTCCTCCAGTCTCAATCTGCTCGCAAGTAATTAAGAAATTGCTCTTTGCGTGATCGATGTAATCCAATTTTAAGTGATGTCATCGTACTGTTCGTGTGAAACTAAAAATGCTTCTGAATCACATATCATATAGTGATGTCATTAAATCTGACGTCACTGTGCTTTATCGACCGCAACACAGTTTCCAGTTGCATTCTTATCTTTTACCGTTTAAATATAATTCATTCTTTACAAATTTCTAAAATGAATTTTTTAGATAAACAAAGTAACAATAAATAACAATAATTATTTTAAAATATTATTAGACCATTTAAGGCATTGATTTCTATAATTTATGTTATCGCACACTATATACGGTCCTATAAGATATTATATTATTTAAAAATATTATATTATTAATTATTAAAAATATTACATATAATTTCAAATATAGTGACATATACATTTTAAAGATTAGTGTATTAATAGAGAGGTAGAAAGTTAATTTTAAAGAAAAATATATATTTTAAATATATATTTACAAAAAAATATTTATATTTTCTTGGAGCCGTTGAGGCTGGAGCAAAATAATTTCCGACGTATTGTGAATGTCATTGTGTGTACGAAATTATAGTGGTGGCGCAGTATTACGACACCGACGTCAATAAAGAATACGCGATCCGTGGGAACAGTGCCATTTTGAAATGTGTCGTTCCTTCTTTCGTCGCCGATTTCGTCAAAGTTCTATCCTGGCATACGGATCAGGGAGAGGAATTCGTGCCTGGCGATGATTTTGGTATAAACAGAATTAGGATTTATGATTAGTGAATTAACCGATCTCCTTATCTCCTTGCGAGCAGAACATTTTGTCGTATCTTTGATCTATATCGATATAAAATTAAAAATTGTGGATTTTATAATTATTTAAAAAAGATATCTCAAGTTTTATATAATCAAAATTCACATTTGACCTTTTCATAAATGCATTTAAAAAGAAGATAAAAGATGAATTTTCCAATTCGGTTATGCCCCCTCGCATAGAGACAATTAAGAGATAATGTCATTATTGTCCGGTCATATATTTCAGTTCGAGGGCACAAATGCATCGTGTCGTTCGGTTGAGTGACTGACACCATCCGTGCGACTCGGCCGCTTCTCATATATTGATCTCAATTGCTACGGTAGCAAAATGCAAATCTATTTGGAACGTTGCAACGCGAAAGTATATGGGTCGTTCACTTTCCACGGCCAGCATATGTGTATATAACTATATACATATCTATATATATATATATATATACATATACATACATATATACATATACATATATATTTATATGCATGCATCGTCACATTTATCTCGTTAACGTTGTATCCAATACGATATATCTAATGTATTAACTGAAACGATTGGATATTTAACCATTGTCAGCTATCTCTTTCATTTTTCTATTAAACCCGAATATTCACTTCTGACGCGCCGTCTATGTATTTTAAATCCGACAGTTCGTATAATAATATTTATTTTTTAGTCTGTGTTTCCTTTTTCCTGTTCTAAAAATTAATAATAACAACGCTAATTGATCGTAATAATAATAGAAATAATAACAAGAATTTTTATAATATTTTTAAATTAATTTTTATCTATAATATTAATGTATCTCTCATTGTATTACTTATCTAGTATTTCATAAAAATACAAAAACAATTAGTACGTTAATTACGTAATAATTGTTCTCGTAATTACAATTAAATGTAATTTCATAAGAGCGAAAGAAATTTTTAGTTTTGTTTAAACCCTTTTTTAGAATGTTGTGTCGAGGCATCCAGTATATGTACATATGCATATATGCACGCATGCAAAGTCAATCGATCGTATATACCATTATAGATTGCCGACATAAGATACGACAATAATTCTGCTCGCGGAGCAATGGCGAAATATATTGCCCAAAGCTGCCGTCAACGTCGTCGACATTTCATTCGATTTTCGAAAATTAATTTATATTTGAAAAAAAACCTTTTATGAATGTATATCTCGTACTGTGTGTAAAAATAATATGTCAAAGAGAGTCGAGAGCAACTTGAAGCGATTACAAAATACGATATTCTGTTAAATGTATTTCCAATGATGAAAGTAAAACCGATACGAGTCGTCATTGTTATCGTTAGTAGACAAATCGGGCTTGCATAGATTATTTCGATCATTTATTGCAGTGGTACATCAGTATTATCAATCCGAGGTCAACAATGAGTATGTAATACGCGGCAACGCGGCCATTCTCAAGTGCAGTATACCGAGCTTCGTCGCAGAATTCGTTCAGGTTATTGGTTGGCAGGACGATCAGGGAAATTCTTTTGATCCGGATCAGGATAACGGTACAGTCTGAAACTTTTAGGAAATTTGGAAAGTCGGAACCCGCGTGGGCAGCGAATGATGAACTGATGGTCAACGTCGTCGATGTCGTGTTCGAGAGACGCGATATAATTTTTTTCATCTGATTATATATCATATACCGCAAAACTGTGACTGATATTTCATTTAAATTAATTGAAGAATAATTAATTTAAGAATATAACTTTTTAAAACGTATATCGAACTTGCTAATTTGTATTTAAATAATGGTTGGGACACGAGTGCATAAACATTTGATTTTATTTAAGACTGCGTAACTAATGCAATTTTTCGGGTAAATCGAATCCTTAAAACTTCTATCTACTATCTAAGAACCAGTTTCCATAATTATATGGTGAAGCATAGAATCAAATTGTATAATGCTAGCTGCTGGAGTACAACTCTAATGTTGTAATCTCTTTGATCGTAATCACCTAATTTTCTCCAGAGAAATGTGTTTCATTTCTAAGGAATAATTGAGTAAACATGCGTAACAAAGCATTGTCTACAGCGATGTGTACGTCATGATAATTAAAAAAATGTTATGCAGTGTCCTGAATCGAGAAAAATGTTTCTTCTCGATTAGGCACGCAACAATGTAACGCAATGTTCGAAAGCACGCGATATGTGATGTACAGCCATACAATGCGCTATTATAATACGCCATTACCTTTTGCAGTCGTGACTCAGTATTATGAGGCGGAAGTTGTATCGGAATACGTGATACGTGGAAATGCGGCTATTTTAAAATGCACCATACCGAGCTTTGTCGCCGAATTTGTATCGGTCGAATCGTGGGTGGGAAGTGACGGTTCGACCTTCAGACCGTCTACTGACTACGGTATGATACACGTAAATACATACGTGTTTTTATTCTGCATCCAGCGGCACTTTTCTCTTATTATTCCTTCTAGAACAGAATCCTGACGGAGATGATACGCTGGAAAGATATTTATTCCCTCCTATTTCTATGTCTCTTTCATTCATCTAACTGAAGAAAATTGATATCACTTATAATAAATATTTATTTTATAATCGTTTGAAGTTTTCTTTACTGAGATAAAACTATTTTTCTAAATCTAAAAATATAATCTAATCTATGCAAAGAGAACTTTTAACAGTTGCAAAATAAACATTCTGCTGAATACGGCCATTGCTATATAGCCAATATACCATATATGAAGTGGAGAACTTATTATAAAAAAAAATATTTACAATATAGATTTTCTTGATATTTTTATTAAATTTTTGCAGATTTTTTTTTATAAAAATGCATTTGTACGAGACTGGATAAATTATTTTAATCGACGCGCAATCATATTTTTGAGATAAAAATTTATTTATAATATATATACATGTATTAGTCCAATATATTTGAGCGTAATTGGCACTTATTTAGTTAATAAATTATTCTATTTACTTTGAAGCAATTAATTTATAGTATGTGCAAGCATTATACAATTTGTATGATGATCGCTGATGAGTACGTCGGCCAATAAGTACATACGATGAGTACGCAGAGCGAGGAAATTCTCTTTCCGGTTATATCACCCCTGTCTCTCCCTGCTACTCAGACACCCTGTCCCCTCGCCTAACTTTGTCAAAGTTCAAAGTGGCACGTGGTAACGATTCGTTTCCGCCGGCCACGCGGTCTGATCTGACGGCGGCTGAACGGCGGCGGCAGCACATATATACGTGAGAGTTAATGAACCATCCGGTGGCTCTCACGCCGCGAATTACGATAGGCCTAAGAAAATAAGCCGACATCGTGTCTACTCTGAACGCCAGCTAAGTTCGAGAAGTTGCGTAGGAAAAGTTCTTGAATTCTCATTTCAGCATGGTGTAATGTCAAAGTCCAGTAAGCATATTTTGACAATATAAAATAATGTCAAGTGCGAGAAGATAGAAGGGATACTTTCTTGAAATTTGATTTGCGTTATTATGGCTTTTTTCGCACTATTTTCGATATACCAAAATATCTATGGAGCATCATGATACAGAAAGTTTTCAAATTACTCCTATAGTTTCAATTGTTTTTTGTTTTAATAAAAATATTGTTTATTCTTGATTTATTTTTCTAAAAAGCTTGAACTTTCTTGTTTATTAACGTCTAATTTTTTTCTTGCAACTTACTTGAGGAAAATTTTTCATCTACAGATAATATGAAAAATTAAAAGCGATCAACATATTCCGTTCCACACACAACGGGGGCTATTTTTAAACAAAGCGACCTTTCGTATTGATTAAATTGAACATTATTTTAATATATATCCCCCACATATAGTCGTCACTCAGCCTTACAATCCGGAGATCTTGACCGAATACGTTATAAGGGGAAACAGCGCGATATTAAAATGCAGCATCCCCAGTTACATCGCAGAATTTGTTACTGTCGAAGCATGGATTCGCGAAGATGGCGAGGTCTATCTACCGACGGATCTTACGGTCGCACAGGGTACTACAAATCCCATTGGGCGGTTCTTAATTATTTTAAGCATCCCACTGAAAATTTGTATATGGATTAGGATGTTTAATATGTTTATTCTTATTTAATAGAAAAGTTTACCTGTAAAATAAGTAACTCAAGAATTTAGTAGGACTCTGGAATTTACAATAACCCCTGTTTTTCTTAATTAAAAAATAATTTATAAATTAAAAATATTAATAATTTTTCTGGATTCCTAGTAAAATCAGTTAGCCATTACAATTGTAATGAATTTTACTTGAATTTTTTTGAACCTAATTCTATATCTATATACATATACAATTCGCTGTGGAAAGTATTTGTCGCTTATTTATGTTTACTAACGTTGTTAACCAAAAGTAACACATTAGTATTTTTTCTCTTACGATCCTATTATTCAAGACGTATTTTATTTTCCGTCGATCCGCCTATTTAACTCTTTGAAGCATACATTTTTACAAGAATGTACACAAAAGGAGTTTTACGACGTGCACAATAAGATATTTCTTGTGAATGAATGACAAAAAACATTTTAAATTTTTATTTGATCGATTGATTTATTTCATATAAAGTAATCTAAATTAATCGTTTAAATTTCATCGTTATAACTAATTAAACTGTCAAATTTATTCAAAGAAACGATTTATTTCTCACCGTATCTCAGAGAGTTAACACATTGCCGGCAGTGGTTTCGCAGTTCTACGTTACCGAAGCCGAGAACGAATACGTGATCCGAGCTAACAGCGCGATCATGAAATGCAAAATACCGAGCTTCGTGTCCGAGTTCGTCCAGGTGGATCAGTGGATGGCCGACGACGGGACGATTTACACGTCCGGTCAGGAATACGGTATGATGCCGGTCGATATCGATGTAGAGATGCCGTTGTATGTCGTTGTCCGCGGGGCAGCTTCTTCTCTCTATTCTTTTATTTCCCTGTTATTTTCATTTCCCACCCTTAAATGAGCTCTTGTACTTTCTTCTCATTCGTTTCCAGGCAATCCAGCAACTGTTGATTGCAGTCGCAGCTCGTAACAAGTTTCAACTTTTACTTTCGAATCTGCTATAATCCAGTGCACTTGTGCAATTACATTTGAAAGTGTATTTAAGATTCCTATTTACTCACCATTACATCTCAAAGTATGACGTCATAAGTGAGAAATATACAATAAAAATCTTGCAAAATTTTGCAAAATTCTTGCAAAATATGGAAATATGTTTCAATAAAATAACACAATTGATACTGACTTGCAAAATACACCGAAAACTCTTTTTTTGCATGTCGTTAATTATTATTAAATAATCATGTATCTGGAAATAAATTATGCATAACCAAAATCGAAATAAGTTTGCAGCTATGACAAACTATGAAAATAATAATATACGTATAGAAATAAATATATATGATTTAATTTTTTCTTGAAACAAGAAAGTAATTTCGATATATGTAAGTCTGTCTTATTGATTGTAAATATTTTATGGAAAAACATTTCTATTTAAATACAATTTGCAAGAATTATTTATTATATGTTTTCTCGGTTTTGACGTTTGATAATCTGAGATAGTAGTAATGAATAAATTAGAGCGTTAAGTTACTAGATAAACATCTAAAAGGTAGATTGAAGACGATAATAATTTGAATGGCGAAAAATACGATGGCTGTGCAAAATTTTAATTGTTTTTCGGTGTGGTTCGAATAGCGTTCATCAAAGTTTGAAACAAAATTTGATATGATATACCACGATTAGCTTTGAGAAATCTCGCGTTGCAGTGGTCCAGCAATTCTACGAGACGAGGGTCATCGACGAGTTTGTCTTACGCGGAAATACCGCAACCCTGAAATGCCTCGTACCCAGCTTTGTGGCGGATTTTGTAGATGTGATTGAATGGCAGGATGAGGATGGTTCCATTTATACCGCGAATAGCCAACAAGAAAAGGGTACTTATATTGATTGCACGAAACCAATATTAACAAAATGGCGAAATAATTATAAATTTTTGTCACATATATTATTTTTAAATCCTATTCTATTATAGTGATGCAATTTTATTTTTTTGTATAGATAACTTTTTTTATTTCTTTATATCTTTTTTATTTCTTTTCCTGTGTCCTTAAAATTTCTCATAACATATCTATCTTTTAAAGATCTTGCAATTAAATTAGAATGTACAATATTTATCTCAGATGAGTAGAGACGGTTCATTCATGTAATGTATCTATATGTTTTGTAATATTAGCGTCATTCGGCAGAATTCTCGTACAATGGAAAGAAAGGTTGGTGGTCGATGGAATGGAACGCAGGTTTTATCCCGAAAAGTTTACCTTTTCTATTCAGAGATCGACAAAGGTGAATAGAGGTAGAGCATGCAGTCGGCAGTGGTCTCGTTCGGCGTGATCCTCCGCGGATTAGGATAAGCCAGATTAATCGGGTGGAGAAGCGAATTAACGCCTGCGCGCGACCAAGTGATTTGATCCACTTTTAGTAAAGAGAGAAGATCGTTGAAGGGTTATTCCCGGTAACGTAATCGAATTTACTTTACGGCCGCGCTAGCCAGTGCTTGAAGACATTACATGTAATATCATAATATGTAATATTAATTAATGAGGCGAAGTTATACTAATGTGTTCAATTTCACCATATTCTCGAGAAATCATAATTTCATTTCTGTACCTAATTTTTGATTACGGAAACGGATATTATTTCCCGAAGCGTGTTGCATATTTCAAAAGCGTATAGTAATTATAACTATTTATTTATTAATGAGATAGAGAATTCGTGAGATAAAAGTAATTAAGACGATAAATC
Source organism: Trachymyrmex cornetzi (assembly GCF_001594075.2). NCBI lineage: Eukaryota > Metazoa > Arthropoda > Insecta > Hymenoptera > Formicidae > Trachymyrmex > Trachymyrmex cornetzi. Next base: position 1,027,138 of record NW_017296901.1, read on the forward strand.
TTATTTGCATAAGAGCGTAAGTGATATAAAATTCGGTTTGTGATTATGAAGTAATATTGAGAGATAAATGTTGTGTTAAATATAAATTTAAATACTATTCGTTAAATATGCCGCATATTGATCTTCTTCGATACAATGTACACACGAAGAAATTTCTATGTGAAATTAAGAGATGGAGTGCCGGATTTGTGTTAATTTGCAATTAGATTAAGTCGGATTAACTGGATCGATGTTCACGTGCACCGGACGTTGCTGGACTCGACAGCAGCACGACCGGAGGCTGGCTGGAGCGGCCACGCGGCCAGCCAGTTTGCAGACAGCCAGACTCATTGGAATTTTAATCGGCGTGATCAAAGCGCACTGGCGACACTCGGCAGCCTAGAACAAACTCCAAACTCTTGTTTTTTCTCGCTTCATTTGCAGTGGTCGCCCAGTACTTTGAGGTTCAGGTTTACGATCAGTTCGCGATACGCGGCAACGCGGCTATTTTCAAGTGTCAAGTTCCCTCGTTCGTGGCCGACCACGTGGACGTGGTGGGATGGATCGATTCCAACGGCGGCAGCTACGTCGCCGACGCACAATCATATGGTAGTAAAAATTGAAGGGATGCACGCAGCGCACTGTGTATTGTGTTCCCCTTTATGAACTGGCAGATCGCAAATTTTCTTTGAATAGGGCGCAGATCAGATCACCAGTCACCGGACGTGAGAACTGGATCGCTCGACCGAGTTAGTCGACATCTTGCATGCGCTTTCTACCATTTTCTCTTTTCCTCCTAATGATACTACGTATCATGTTTGTTTAAGTGTGTGCGAAGTATAAGGCGCATGTAATACGATTAGATATCTTCCATATCGTTGCGACGCGCATCGATGCCACTTGTTTATTGAACGTGTATAACGAATCGTATGTAATGTTGAACATCGATCGCGTCTATTTCAAGACCGGTTGCGCGACCAGTTCTCTTTGATAGAAACATATTCTTCAGTTGCCATATACAGTAGAGTTTATTTTAATTCATAAAGAAAAGAGACGCGACGTTGACGTGAATAGGATTCCTGATTATGATAGGCTCGTCTCGCCGAGCAGAATTTATCGAGTCGTTGAAAACTCCTCGTGATGATTACGTTATGTAAACAAGTTTGAAAATAACGTCTGAATCGTTGAGTACCTGTTTTTATAATTATAAATTCTGAAAGTTTATTATATATTCAATTTTTATTGTACATTCTATATACAATAAAACTGAAGCATTTTTTTTATTGAATAAGGATGTATTACACGTATTTTTCAACGAAATGAAAAAATTATTTTAAAAAATTACAGATTTTTCTTTATTGTATTTTAAATTAGTACAAAAAGGCGGCAATTTAGTACCTGGAAAAATTATTTTGTTAAGAAATAGATACATTTTTTAAAATAATTAAAATAAAATGAGAAAATTTTCTCTTAAACCGTAATTGTATTGTTAAACATAACTATTGATCTTATTAAATTGTTTCATATGTATATAATATTTATTTTTTTAGGGAAAGTATAAATTTTCCATTCTAGTCACTTCGCAGGAACTAAACATTCAATATATTGTTAAAGCTGACTTATCCAAAATAAAATATTTTTAAAATTTTTGTGGTACAAGTTCTGCGATAATACCGAATGTGTCATTTAAATTGAATTCGTTAAAGCTTACAATATATTATTTTGATGACCATTTATCTTCAAATCAATACAATAGTATATCTTCCTCTTTTCTTGAAACATAAATACTCACTTTACATTAATAAAACTAGTTCTTATTAATGAAACTTTTCCTCTTTTCTCACGGCTTATAAATTCTATTAAGATTTACTTAGAAATTACATAATAAACTGCGTTTATATAATAAGCGGATAAACGAGATAGTTGAATAAGCTCATACATAAATACACAATTAAGTATCTTGTTTGTCAATTGTAACGTCTCATCTATCATAATAAAATTAATTCATAATGAAATTAATGACGAAATTCCTGTTATCACTTTTTACGTACAAATCGACGAAATCGTCAATTGTACGAAGTCGAAATCGTGTGTAATCAATCGACGAATGATCAACACGTCCTGTCAGGTGGTAGATGTGCGCCTTATGGTAAAACCGGAAATCGGTGTCTGGTTGCAGTTGTCGGGCAGCGGTATGCAGTGAACGTGATGGACGAACACGTCCTTCGGGGGAACGCCGCAATTATCAAGTGTCACATACCGAGCTTCGTCGCCGAATTCGTCGAGGTTGACTCTTGGATCGAAGACGAGACCACTGATATATATCCTAGCGCCGATTACGGTACAATATACAAGGCGCAATATTTCATACCATCTTCACTCTGCTCGAATATCGCGTGAATCTTCCATTTCTATGACATTTGCAATCCATCAAATTGGCGTATTATATCTGGAAACTTATTATTACAGAAATAAACGCATATAGAACGCAATAGGAATTATGTTCCATTTTTGTGTGTATTTATATTATTCCATTGTCGAAGTTGTATGATTCGTGAGATAACATCTGTGCAGATTTTAGAATCAGTTTAGAACCAGATTCTTCGACTAGTTTTTCTTGTGATTTTTCGTTTCTTTCCTTCTTTCCGATATACCTTGTATTTCAGTTGAAAAACCTAATGCATTTTCTTTGAATTATTTGTTCTGTAAGAGCGATGCATTTCAAGCGTTCGGTAAACGTAGAATTACAGTGGTCGGCAAGCTATTAGTATGCGGTAATGAGATCAAGGATTCTCTCATGACTAACGTCGCCCGACCATCGTTCGGTAATGACACTCCGTTTGACGATCGCTTTCGCATTCGAGCAAAAATTATTCTCGGCTCGACCGTGACAAATAAATAATAATTAAAAACGTGCTGGTTTCAATCACGAGATTTCGAACGAAATACGTGCACAGTGCGACAATGGTTTTGACACAAATTTTGACACATGGGAGGAAAAAAGGGAACGGCAGGAAAAGGGAATAAACTATTTCGCCAATACAAATTTATAGTTGCGAAATAACAAAAATACCAATCCAGGTCGTTTAAATCGTTCCATCGGCCTCCGCTCTATCGACCAAGTACCGCTCGAATCGATATCACGCGAAATACAAGATATACGTGTTCTCTTGTTTTGATGCCCCTCGTTTCAAAAGTACCGTGCAATGCGGGATTTTACGTGGAAGTTTGTACGTAAATTTGTACGACGTTGACTGCCGCTGCTCGCGCTGTTCCAGACCTCTCTTCCCCCTTTCCACCGATTTTTTTCCGGTCGTTCAATTCGGCCCATCCGTCTCTTCTCACTTGTACCCTCCTCTCTGTGTGATAGTAGCTAAATGGCTGTGGATAGCTTGTGTGTGATCGCATGAAACTAGTTCGCCTATCCAGGAAGTCTCGTTTGTCGATGAGATTCGGCCGCAAAAGCGATCAGATTTGTTAGAGGCGTTGGATTTTCAACCACAATGGAGATTAACTTTAACGTGCAAAATGGATTAACAGCAATTCGTTATATCCCGTTTGTTAAGATAATCTGTATCAAGTGATATGGTATATATGTAGATATTTGCTAGAATCATTTTCGAAAATTTAATGATAAAGTCTTTATAAAATAATTTATTTATCTTGTATATTTATAGTATTAATACTGTAGATTTCATACTTATAGGATTATTTTTTGTTTTCTTTACTGTTATATTGTAATAGATACAAAAAAATATATAGATTTCCTGGATACTTCAATGAGCAAAAAGAATATCGCATATATTTACATTCGTAAACAGATGAAAATGTGATTTCGCATAATATCTTTCCCATGAATCTGTAAGTGGACGCGAGATTCTTTTGCTGTTGTTTGACGAACGTGCTTTGATTTCATAAAGAATTCGCCGAATTGTCGAAGCGGGAAATTGAAGGGTCCGTGTTCATTCAGCGTTCGGCGAATTCGTATACTGCATGTAGGTACATTAAGTAAGAGCATTGTGCTTGAAGTATGGTATACAGAAAGAATAATTTTGCCGAGTATATAAAAATTTAGTTAGATTTAAAAATAACTTCTTTATTTTATTAAAACAATTATATAGAACGCTCAAGCATAAAAAGCAAAATATTTGACATTCTATAGCAATTATCTTGAGCGACCTACATAAATATTTTAATGGTCCAATAAAATTACTTTGGCCTAGTAAACACTAAGAGTAATATAATCGACATTATAATTTCATACTCAACAATATAAATGTAATATAACGCATATGTTCTATTACAGTTACATCGTTAATTATGAAATTATAACATTAATGTTATATTACTTTTAGTTGATGTTTACTAGGTAGATCTGAAAATAATCTTTTTGGCTTACTAAAATAATTATATAGAACGTTAAAAATATGATGAGCAAAAAGTTTTAATATTCTAGCAAATCTTGAACGTTCTACATAATTATTTTGACGATCCAATAAAATTATTTTTAGATTGGTATCTAGCTAAATTTTTAGATACTTCAACGAAACTTTCTGTGTAATATCACTGTCATTCGAGCATCGTGCAATTAAATCGGGATAATCGACTTCCTCTTGATATTAATAACATATGTGTGTTTGTAATTAATTGGTGGTGATGTGCTCATAACTAATCAATTTTATAATATCGCATGACATCAAATAATACGATAATCAGTCGATCGATTATCCCGACAAGTTACGTAAGGACTAATGCGCAATGACTAACGTGTGCAACTCTGAACGGGTTTAGATGGAAAATACTTGGTGCTGCCATCCGGGGAGCTGCACATCAGGGACGTCGGACCCGAAGACGGATATAAGACTTACCAATGCCGCACGAAGCATAGGCTCACTGGCGAAACTAGGCTATCCGCAACGAAGGGTCGTCTCGTCATTACTGGTGAGTGAAAATGCAGAAGTGTCTCTCGTTCTTTTTGTACGGAAATTACGATTCTGATTCAACATCGCTCTCTTTGACAAATGTTTCTCGATCATCCTTCGATATAAGCGGAGGGGTACAGTTTCACTAATCAACATTCTATATCTGTTTTTCTGAAAGAAATCAGAATCGTATTTCTAATTTCGAACCTGGATGCCACAGTTCACATTTTTCACTTTGTGGATCAATATAAGTACAGTTATTTGTGGCAATTAATTTATATTATAGACACGCATATTACAATCATGGAAGTTAATTAATTATGAAACCGTTGTTAATAATTTGTTTATCTACCGAGTTAGCTGTAAATAAATCGGGTTAATATAAATATAAATTCATGTGCAGATATAAAATATTTTCCCCTTTTTTTTTCTTTCTAAATATCAGAATTTATAGGTACATCTCTTTCAATTTAACATAAATTTTGAAACATCAATTTTTAAATGCCGTTATTATTAGCTATCTATTTCTCTCATTGTGAGGTGTCTAGGTTCGAAATTATTATCCAAAAGATTATTGATTTTCCATAACAAAAATAAATATACACAAAACTAATATTTTAAGTAATTAGTGTAATCTTCCAAATTAATTTCTAAATTGCTATTATTGTTGTGCAAGACATTGTATTTTCTAGGAAAATCAGTTGTCCTTTTGGATATATAATCACGTTCTACCAACGTGCAATCGTTTGCGCCAACGAGCTTGATCGACGATTTCATGGTCGGTTCTTTCGAAAATACGAAAGACTGTTAGGAGAAATCATTCGATATTTTTACATTACGAATTTTACGTTCGAATTTATTATCTTAGAAAAGCCGAAATGCATGTCCGGCATTTAGCGCGGTCAAGCTCGAGGGTGAACCTGAATGCTGGGACAGGGTACCCCTGCGGGCACGCGCCACCGCCCGCCCAAAACTCGACTCTTGATATAATAGATTTCGAGAGGAAATGTCCAAAGACAAATGAATGATAAAAAAAAAAGAAATAAATGACTTGTACGAAATTCTTTCGAAATGCTTTGCGGCGCCTTCCGCGATCTCCGGGCTCTGTCCTTCGCTCTCGCGTGGTAAGTTTACGGAACATGTTCTTTCAGCCGAGAACTTCACAGTGTGGATGCTGCACATAGTTCTATAGATATATTAGTACTCAACGCAGCTGAACTTCGTTTCGTACTGTGAATTAAGCGAAATCGATCGTATAATTAAGCGGCATCGTCTTTGTTCGCTCTTGTAGTAAATGAGCAGGAACATTCGAACCGTTCACCCAAAAAAAAAGATAATTTAATTGTAAAGTGAAATTTCCGGTAACCTCATATTCTAAGCAGAAACTTTTATAGAAAGAGTATTCCTCTTCCAATGCACTGGATTATTCATCAAAAATGTATTGGAAATTATTCTAACAGTTTTCCTCTTGTATGAAGAGGAATATATTTACTGAAAGCGGAGTGCCCTCTTACGAGTAAATTATATTAGGAATAGCAAGATTTTTACTGCAGATGCAAAACAAAAGTACTCTAACTGTAAGAATATTGTGCTTGGCATATTTTCCTCTTGATTTCAGAAGATTCCTCTTGTGTGTGTGAGGCCGTATACAAGAATAAAATCCTCTAAGATTTCTAGCGGTTTCTGCTAATATTAAAATTATTTTTTTTTGGGTGTTAACTGCGACAATGATACTAGCCATAATTTTCCCATTTTGAACAGAATTCTTTTCAATCATGTTTTATCTTATTAATTTTTATGAAATGTTGAAATCTTATGACGAACTGAAACGCATTAAATTGTTATAGAACTTTGTTTTCCATCCCTTTTAGTTCGTGACTTGTATCACTACTTCACTCAATGACGCATCGTGTAATTCGGGTAGTTAGAAATTCTCTAGAGTTAAGAAATTCTCTTAGATATACTTAGATGGATTCACCGCACCACAACGCGACATTGAGCGCGAAATCACTTTCGTTTCGCCATCGCTTTCGCGTAGCCGTTGAATATCTACACTGATCGGCAGGATGACACCGATAAACGAATTGCTTTGTTCGTATGAGCGGTGCAATAGCGTAGGCAAAGCTGTCGAGTCACGTCGACGCGATGCAATAATCTAGGGGCTACTATAACTAGAGCAAGATGCAATATAGCCATAATGACAATGATTGGCGACACGAGCAGGGGGCTTGACAAGTATATGGCTCTCTACTGGCTTTTCGTTATGCAGAACCCGTGGGCAGTGTGCGACCAAAGTTTCCTACGATGGACAACATAAATGGACTTTCTGTGGGCTTGGAAGGCAATATACCGCTTCTGTGCCCTGCCCAAGGATTTCCAGTACCGTCTCATAGGTACGATACTCTTGATCAGAACAGAGATTAACTTTTGATTGGATATTATTAAAGGAACATATAAAGTAGCTCGCAGGATGGTTTTATAATAATGATACTTTCCTTTACGGTATTAAATTATAACGGACAGTAATTTATAAAAAATATATGACAGGGAATAAAATTCCAGAGCGTAAAAGTTTGTACCAATATTGCTGTAATGTTACAATGTTACTGCAATATTACTGGAATGTTGCAAACATTATTGCAATATTGTTGGAATGTGTGATCTGTGTTGTATGAGATTGTAAAGCAATTAGTAAAGACAGGCAAATTATTACCCATACAATACAGATCATTTTAGCAATATTATAACAATATTGCAACGTTCTAGTATTAATGTAGTATCATTGAAAATGTTGCAGCAATGTTTCTGCAAGCATCTGTGCTGTATAGATAATTTCATTTATTTAGGAATGATGGAATTGTATTGGAGAGGAGAAGATAGTTTATTTTTGTTAGCTAAAATTTAAATATACTTATCTAGATTTGCGATAAAAGACAGTCTTTTATCGGTATTTAAAATCAGGTATTTTATTTATAACGTATGGAAATTAAATTGAAAATTATCTTAGAGAAATAACAGAATTTTTGTAATCAAACTTGAATCTCAACTTTTATCAGACAATACCAATAACACCAATAACCTTTGTTGTTACGCCATTATTTAGCAAATCGTTGTATCGTGTTTGTGTATGTGTGCACAGGGGTTCCCCGTTCCTTCTCATTGATCTAGTTAAAGCATTTAGTGTCATCATTCTTGAAGGTACTCAGATAAATTTATATACGGTCACGACATTGAGTCAATTTATCGCTTATCTTTCCGCAAGGACGATTCTTGATTCGCATCAGAATTACAAGCGAGTTCAAAGAATGAAAAAAAAAAAAACAGAAATGACGTGCATTTTAGAACCAGTGGGTAGTGTGCGCCCAAAGATTCCGTCGACGGACGACGTGCGCGGTTTCCGGACTCTCGTCGGAGACTCCCCTGCCTTGATGTGCCCGGCACAGGGGTTCCCCGTTCCCCTGTACAGGTAGAGACCACAACACTGCCACTACGAGCGAACGCGAATCCTTCGGGATGACCGTTCGTCGCGGGCACGCAAGTCTCCAATTATAAACGATATGATCAGAGCCGATTGGCAGTGTAAGACCCAAGTTCCCGACGATCGACGACTCGAGGAGCTTTCGAACGACAAAGGATGGCTCGGTCACGTTGCTGTGCCCTGCTCAGGGATTCCCTGTCCCCTTGTGCAAGTAAGTCGTACTAGGCGAAGTCGTATGTATTTTTCTTTCTTTCTCTTTTCTTCTTGGGGTCTCGTAACCTGTCGCAGAGCCTGTGGGAAGCGTACGTCCAAAGTTCCCCAGCGTCAGCAATATAAACGGTCTTATCACGTCTACGAACGGAACTTTGCCGCTCCTGTGCCCTGCTCAGGGCTTCCCGGTCCCTTCACATAGGTATTACATTATCGAATATCTTGATGTCATTTTGCTCTTAAAGCGAGTCTCACGTTGATTCTCCATTAGGGAATTGCGATTAAATATTCGGTGCTTGCAGTGAAGCTGCTGGGTAATCAGCAATGACGATACACTTGACATTGCGGTGATCCTCTTATGTCATATAACTAAACTAATTTCTTTAGCGGTATGGTCTCAATTTTATATTAATATACTTTGATGAAAGTTCTAACGCTGTATTCATCTTTGAGAATTAGAACTTTTTAATGGAAGATCTTATACTTTCTAATAGTTTCTGGGATCGCTGAATTCAATTTTAGTGTCAGAATTGTAATAATATGATTATCGTAAAACTCAGTTTTAAAAGACTTTTGATATCTCTAAGTTTAAATGTATTATAGTATGAAAATATTCAAATGTAGTTTTGAAAATTTAAAAGGTGTAGTAATCACATATAAACTCTCCTGCATAAAAGAGAAGTATCAGCAAGCTCAAATAGTTGGAAAATTTGTGTTAAATTTAACATTTAACTTTTGTATTAATTTTACAAAATGTATATATTAGAAAGTAATTATTAGAAAGTAATTATTATTTTACATAACACAAATGTTATGTAAAAAAATTAATATAAAAAATATAATACCGCGACACAATTTGTAAATAAACTGTGGAATCATATTTTTTCAGTAAAATTAACATTTATCATATGTTAAATTAACGCGTATTTTATTCATACATTTTAATATTCATTCTTTGTTTATGTATCTTATCATATTTTATACAATATTATTAGAGAGAAAATCTCTTTTTATATTATTTTTATAAAATTAAATGTTAAGCAAAACCTACATTTGTAGCATTAAGCACAGAGATTTGGACATCAAAAGATTAAATTGCGCTACGTTTTTTACGCTAATTGCGCAAAAATTTGCAAGATACAGATTTAGTTCGAGATTCAGGGGTTCCCCGTCCTCCTGCATATAGATAATATTTTAGCTAGCGGTAATAGTGCGTACGTACGATTCAATAATGTTTAGAACCGGTTGGCAGCGTGAAACCGAAATTCCCGACGATAGATGACATCAGAGGGTTTCGTATGATTAAAGATGGATCTGTCACATTATCGTGTCCCGCTCAAGGGTTCCCTGTCCCTATTCAAAAGTAAGTCGAAATTCACGAAGATATTTCGTTGTGGTGCATCTCACTGTCATCTTCACTTTTCCTCTTATCCTTTCCAATTACTTATCTTCTTCTCTCCCGGACTGCGACTGGCAGAGCCCGTAGCGAGCACACGTCCAAAACTTTCGAGTATCGTCAACCTGATTGGATTCGTGACGAGGACCAACGGGAGCTTGCCACTTTTTTGCCCTGCGCAAGGATTTCCGCTTCCGTCTTATAGGTAGGATAGATCATTCAAACGGCGATTATTTAAATACGATGATATAAGATCAATACCTATAGTTTGAGAATTTTGTTAATAGACATAATAGTACATTTATTTTATATTATTATAATTTTACATTATTAAATTAGAAGAGACATTTCTCATGATAATTCCTACCACGATACTGAAAAAATATTGAATTTTGACACGAAATTGTACACAATTATCCGATTAAATAATGGATTTCGAGTTGGTTATCATTTTAATGGGTTTGAAGGGTTCCCTGTCCCCTGGCATACGTAAGTGGATCATTGTAACGTTGTCAGCATTTCTGACACGTTTCCTTCCACGCCCGTGGTCTTTTTGTAGAACCTGTGGGGAGCGTACGTCCAAAGTTTCCGACAATGGATAACTCACGCGGATTTATCTCAAACCAGAGAGACTCTTTGACTCTACTCTGTCCTGCTCAAGGATTCCCTGTGCCATCGCATAGGTGGGACAAGGTTATATCACGGCAGTTTTAGATTTACAAATAGAAAATACAATTGTGTATCTCTAGGAGTGATAGAAAGAACACGAGCATTCATAATTAATATTATTTTCTGAAATTGCAAATATTTTTAAAATATAGAATTAACAAGCTCATTTTTTTTCTCACAAGATAATTTTTCCTTATTGTTTTGAATATTTGTTTATCGTTTTAATATTTATTTTGTAATAATACAATTATTAATATGCCCTGTCTCAGCAATTTTAAATAATTATTTAAAACAAGAAATAAAATTCGATTAGTTTAAATTATCACATTTTTGTTGCAATTGTACAAATGTAGATACATGCTGTACGCTCGTGCTTTCTCTTTCGCTTTCTTGTAGAACCAGTCGCCAGCACAAAACCGAAATTTCCGATGACAGAGAATTCGCGTACGTACACAGTTCACTGCGATCGGCCGCTGACTCTCATGTGTCCGGCACAGGCCTTCCCCGTTCCAGCTTTCAGGTATACAAAGCGTCGATGTTATAAGAAAGCGAGTGCGTACTATAGAGAGACCATATTCCGGTTGGCGCACGACGGCATGGCAGTGCGGAATAATGTAGAAAAAACGAAGAAGGAAATTGCGGACGGATAGATAGACGGTGTATGCACGCTCTGCGTGTTCTCACATACTCATCTTCTCTTTTAATCTTTCAATGTCTGTTATACGAATCGCCATATGTCAATTTCCGGTGATCGATTATTATACATGGAACATTTAAATTTACTTCATGAACATAAAATTTTATTTAAACTAAATTTTAACTATACTGAAATAACTGTACTTAAATTTTTAATTATATTAGATTTCATTTAAACACATATGTTTTATTAATAAAGAAATGTCAAATTACAATATATTACTCGTTATAGTATATGTATACAGAGGTGAAATCCTCTTTCACTTCCACAAATATTAATTAAGAGTTATGAGGCACCTTGTATATATTAATAGCATAAGTGAAAGAGAGCATCGTGATCATCGATATTTCTTTGGTATCTTCGAACTTTCGTAGAACCAGTCGCAAGTGCCCGTCCGAAATTTCCGTCGCTAGCGGACTCGCAGGGATTCAAAGTGTACTTAGATGGCACGATGACGTTATTGTGTCCTGCTCAAGGGTTCCCCGTCCCATCGTACAGGTAAAGACCCCCTCTTTTTTTTTTTCCGAAAAAATGATCTTTTCCATCAGAACCGGCATCCAGCACGCGGCCGCAATTGTCCGGCACGAGTGATCTTCAGCGATTCAGCATTTCTTCGCAAAGAGGCGTTACTCTCCTTTGTCCTGCTCAAGGATTTCCGGTACCTTTCTATAGGTAGGAGTTTGTGCACTATTTTCGAAGAAATTAAGAAATCACACATTTATATATATATATATTTTTTTCGCGTTCTGCTTTTCTCAACATCTTACAACAACATTATTTCGTCAGGTAATTAATTTCTGAACTACTTGACACTACATACAACACAATTTTATGATTTGTCTCAGACTTTTCTATTCTTCGTAATTACAAAATTTAGAAATACTGTTATTACGTCTCTACAGTATTTTCATTTGCTCGCTATCAATACGGAATCGTTCACCGTTGTTAACGAAGAGGGCAGACCCTATTCCAGCATAGTTAGAGTAATCTTGTGCCGCCAGCTTCGCGCATATCGGACTGTGTCTAGCGTTCTGTTTTTAGAACCCGCGTCAAGCACCAAGCCTCAGTTTCCATCTGTAAACGACGTTGGGCTACGCGTTACAAAAGGCATAGGCTTTACGTTGTTATGCCCGGCTCAAGCGTTTCCGGTCGCCACGTATAGGTAGGTTGATATATTGGTTGATCTGCCACTATTGTCGTGGAGAGAGGAGAATCTGACGGAGAATATCTGAGGGCTTCTTCTCCCTGAGGATGGTTACTCTGTCCCAGTATCGATTTATTTGCGCGTAAAATGAGATTTGCGGTTTATCTTAATTTTTATTTTATTTGCGACAAAAATTGTAATGACTTCTTAACTATAATAGTAACGCGATTTAATATATATTATAATTTAATATTAATTAATGTTATCAATTTGATATATCATTTCCAAAATTTATTCATCAAATTTTGAACTTAATTCTATATATTTTAATAATACAATGTATGTATCAGTGCATCGAGACTTTGCATTTGACTGGAAGTTTGATTTGTAGAACCGGTCGGCTTCGCAAAGCCCAAATTCTCCACTATCGATAAGAGCCGTACATTCGAGATCGCGGAAGTTCAAGGCGTGACACTGCAATGTCCCGCCCAGGCGTATCCCGTCCCAGTCTTCAAGTAAGTTTGCGGGCGTAAAGTACGCGGGGATCATCGATTTCCTATACAGTCGAACGACTCGGTATTCGCTCGTTTGTATTTTTGGTTACGTAGAACCATTGTCGAGCTCGAAACCGAAATTAACGGCGTTGGACGTGAAATCGACGAATCCGTATGCGATATTGGGCTCCATCGTGACTCTCTTGTGCCCCGTTCAAGGGTTTCCCGTGCCAGCATTCAGGTAAATTGCTCTTTAACTTGATATTCGTCAGGGCTATCCTCGCCGTCTGTCTTGGGGTCTTTGATTTCGTCGGTGGAGGGTGAAGTCATCAAGGACACGTCATAGCAGGTGATTATCTTCCCCAGTGTTTCACGACGGTTGCCGAGCACTGGATAGTCAATATTAGCGTGTTCAATTATTATGGAGTTACCTTGTCCCGGTGTAGGGTTTCTTAGACATAAAGAAGAATAAAATAAAATCGTATACTACAAATATGTCGTTTAGGAATTATTAGCTTGGCAAAAGAAATAATTTCATCAGTTCATAATTGTCTATTTTATTGTTAAATATTACAATTACACTTTAATCGAATAAATATGTTGAGTAATTTTGATTTTGTATAATAATCAAACGTAATGTGATTACTAAAGATTCATGGTTCTTTTTTTAGAACCAGTTACCAGCACGAAACCAAAATTTCCAATGACAGAAAATTCTCGCACTTACACAACGTACACGGTACAACGTGAACAACCTCTAACTTTACCATGCCCAGCTCAAGCATTTCCAGTACCGAATTACAGGTATATTGAATATATAAAGATTGTCTGAATAATTATATTGATTGATGCACGGTTACGCGGTACAGAAAGTGATTGAATAAACACGAGAGAAAGTGGACATTGAAGGGCAGGAATCGATTTTTCCTTCCGGCTTGATCGTGTCCTTGTTATTTAAATTACATTTATATCCCGCTTAATTTCTCTCTGTCCTCGGAATTTCTTCGGCGCAGAAATTAATAACTATCGTTTTCTATCTTTATATTCAAGAGACTAATCAATATTTCAAATACACGTAGAGAGAATTATGTGTAATATAAATATTGGAAATGTAAAGTACTCTTTTGCGTTTTGTGTATTTCGAATAAATTTTTCAAGAGAATAAAAATATTCACTTCCTTGTGTGAGTTGTAATTAAAAGATTTTTTACAAAAATCAAATAAGTGTAAAAAATTAAATTCTCGGAAATTAAAAAAATTTTATTTTTATACCGTTCATTGTACAAATATGATCATTTTTCTCCGGAAATGATGTGTAAGTATATAAGAACAAAGTTTTAAGTTTTTTGATTAATATTTTGAGAATTCATAAGAAAAATAATAAATCACTGAATTTGTTCTCTTGCGGAAATTTTATATTTATTATATATTTATTTATTCTATAATATTTTACATTTATCTTTTTTTGTAACATTAATAGAGATGATAAATTGGTATGATAAACATGAAGAAAAAAGGAAATATTATACGAAGCATATAATAAAACAATTTTTTAATTTTATTTATTAAATTTAACATACTGTTTTTAACAAAAATATTCTTGTTAGATGTTAAATTCTTATATTTCCTGTTTTTTGTTTAATTTTTGTCGGAACAAAATTGTTGACAATGTAATAGAGAAAAATTTGGTACCATAATCCAAATAAAGAAAAATGGACTTATTTAATTTTTGTGAGAAATCCTTCAATTATATAATATAATTTCCATATATTGTTTAAAATATAAATACATTTTTTAGATTTTAGAGGGAACATTTTATGCTCTTCTTGTATTTGAAATACAATTTGGTTTTTGGTCTTGCTTCTTCTACGGGATACCCAGTTCCAGCGTTCAAAACGTGTCATATAGTATCGACACGTACGACGATCTAATGTTTCCTCAATGTAGAGCCCGTGTCCAGTGCGAAACCAAAATTTACGAATGCCGACATAAAAGTGGTGAAGCCGACGCCGAGCTCTAGCGCGGTGTCAATGACTTGCCCCGCTCAAGGGTTCCCTGTTCCAATTACACGGTTAGTACTAGTCTTCGTGCCTAACAAGCCTTATTTTTCCTCGTGTACCCTTTAGAACCGACATCAAGCGCGAAACCCAAATTGCCAAGTGTGCGTAAAGTCGAATTCATGGAATCTAGGTCGCTTGGTGCAGCAAACCTAATGTGCCCCGTGCAAGGTTACCCTGTTCCAATTTCAAGGTGAGAGACGCGAATATATTCTATCCACATTCTTCATAATCGTTAAAATAATTGACACTTTGACTTGTACGTTCAACGCTGAATTTACGACTTACAATAATTTTCAATCACAGAAGATTTCTCCCGATTTCTTAATTGGTAATTCTCTTGCTGTTCGTGATGTCGCGAGTTGCCACGTAAAAATGATCGTTTCCATCACGTTGTTTCTCGTAGAACCAGTCGGGTTTAAATCGCCAATTTTCTCCACCGATGACACTCTTAGAGCCTATCCTAGACGTATGGGTACGGATGTGGTGCTTGCCTGCAACGCTCAGGGATTTCCCATCCCAATCGCCAGGTAATTTCGCACAAGAGGTGCTTACGCGATTCAATTTTCGTCGATTTCAGAACCGATAGGTGCCAGGTCACCTAGATTAACGTCGGACGATTTAAGTCGTACGATCGGAAGACACGAAGGACAACCCATTAGTATTTTTTGTGCTGCCCAGGGAAGTCCTGTGCCGACAACTAGGTAATAACTTTTAGATTCATAGTTGACAAAGATTGACTTTGTAAAAAAAAGTTTCGTATCGATGTGGATGAGATTGAGAAGAAATAAAATCAATTTATATCAATTAATCAAAATCGAGCTTCGTTTTTGCGGGGAAACCCTGTTCCTGCCCAAGGTATAGGGGGGGTGTAAAAAGATCTTTTCTAAATCAATAAAAACATTCTTTAGAACCCGTCGGAAGCAAAGCACCCGCCTTCGCGGGTGACGTAAAGTTATCTCTGCTGGTGAGAAAAGCGAACATGGACATTAGTTTGTCTTGTAATGCTCAGGGTCATCCTCCTCCAGTATCTAGGTATGAGATTATTACATCATTATCAATTAATACAAGAAAGTGTTGTCAAAGGGAGAGAGGAAACCAGGGAATATTGTTAAAGCAATAATATTTTTATTCTTAGAGAAAAGCTGCTAAATTCGATTTCATAAAAGAGCTGTTTTATTAAAAGACGAATTTAATAACGCGTAATGCATAATAGGTGTTGGCAAGGGAAAGCCCTGTCCCTGCTTCAAATATACGGGCAAAAATTGGGTTCGTAGTAATGGCAAGTCGATATTCTTTAGAGCCCGTCGGAAGTAAGGCGCCTGCCTTTGCCGGCGAAGCAAAGATATCTTTATTGGCGCGGAAAGCGAATGCAGAAGTCAGTCTTCCGTGCAATGCCCAAGGCCATCCTCCTCCAGTGACTAGGTACGACATTTAATAAGGATTCAAGTAACATCGATCTTTAAAAATAATAGTAACTTCATTCTATAGGCAATATTCATTTGTCTGTAAAAATCGTTTCATGAATATCAGAATTCAGAAATGATTTTAAAACATTTAAAATATATATATGCAATTTATATGTGTATTAAAACATCTTTTTTTTGGTAATCTTATGTTATTTACAATATTACATTTACTTGTTACATCGGTTGATTTTTCTTTCATATCTTTCACGGAACAATCGTTACGAAAAGTCGACGAGGGGAACTCTGTCCGAGGGTTCAGTCATGTAAAGCATACACATTTTTCGTGACGTCTTTTATTTTCTCATTTAGAACCGATGGGGAGCAAAGCGCCCGCATTTATAGGAGACGTAAAAACATTCTCTTTTGTTCGTAACCGCGGATTGGAAGTGAACATGCTATGTAACGCGCAGGGGCATCCTATTCCTGTAACCAGGTACCTAATAATTGCATTGTCATTAACCATTTATTCAAATTACATGATACATGCTTTCGTAATTCAAATGTCTCCGTAAAATTATTAGTACTCATAATATATTGTAATAGATGAGAATTTAACAATTCTCGGTGTGGTTATTTAGGTTTCCTAGCTTTTGAAATATGTTAGAATCTGATCAATTATGCGATGATTGCTTCATGCCTCTCGATGTAATTAGAACCAGTCGCCACGAAGAAACCGAAGTTCTCGAGCGAATCAAAGCTGGCTTCGTACGATCGCGTTCGAGGAGACAATCTGACTTTGTTGTGTTCCGCGCAGGGGTTCCCAGTTCCCACGTATAGGTACATGTGCAAATATTCTAAAGCTTCAAATAGAGCGACAATTGTCGCAGCATGCGAGAGGAACCACATTTTATTCTCTATCGTACAATTAGAACCGGTCGCCACAAAGAAGCCGAAATTTTCGAGCGATGCAAAGTTTGCTGGATACGAACGTGTTCGAGGAGATGATCTGACTCTGCTGTGTCCCGCGCAGGGGTTCCCAGTTCCCGCGTATAGGTACATGCACGTCAGCTGTTTAAAGCTGTAAATAGAACTGTAAATAGAGAATTGTTGCAGCATGCAAAGAGAATTTCATTTTCCGGTATTTAATTAGAACCGGTCGCTACGAAGAAGCCGAAATTTTCAAGCGACGCAAAGAAGGCCTGGTACGATCGCGTTCGTGGAAACGATTTGACCCTGTTTTGTCCCGCGCAGGGGTTCCCAGTTCCAACGTATAGGTACATGCACGCAAGTATCTAAACCGTAGATAGAGCAATTGGTCATTCGCGCAACATGCGAGAAGAGATTTATTTCCCTGCCTGTCATGTAATTAGAACCGGTCGCTACGAAGAAGCCGAAGTTTTCGAACGATGCGAAGCTAGCTTGGTACCATCGTGTTCGAGGAGACGATTTAACCCTGTTTTGTCCCGCGCAGGGGTTCCCAGTACCAACGTATAGGTACATGCACACCAGTACTAAAGCCGTAGATTGAGAAATAAATGATTCTCATAGCATGACCGTGTCTGTATATAAATTGTCAGAGCCAGTGGGGAGCAAAGCGCCGACGTTGACAGGCACTTTGAAAGGAGGTTGGATGAATAGCAAAGCTGCTTCCAGCATTGTACAGTTTTGCCCTGCTCAGGGCTATCCAGTACCTTCGTTTAGGTAAATTCGCATTTGTGTTTCTTTTGAAAAACCTATTTTTTTATTTTTATTTCTAGCCATTTTATTTTCCATCAGATACCTTGTCTAAATGCGTTTGTATCAGTCTTTTAATTGTTGTCCTATTGATTGTTCTAAAAATAATGTGAGTCACATGGCTTAGAGTTTCATTGATTTATATTATTCTATTAATCGCAGAAGGGTTCCCTGTCCCTTTAGAGATAAAAGACGTTATTGTTTTACGTAGCTAAAAGACGTAATTCTGTTATTGTTTATCGCATGTTTCTTTATATATTAGAACCTGTGGGCAGCAAGGCGCCTGCATTTACGGGCGATGTGAAAGGTGTGTGGATGGAAAAAAGCAGAGCATCCAATGTCGTATTACCGTGTCCAGCACAGGGATATCCCGTGCCTTCCTTTAGGTATAGCTTCTACATGTACATATATACTTCACAAAAAGAACTAAAAAATTTGTTTTATTTTAAAACCAAAGATCAATTATATGAATCAAGAACAAGTTATTGCTTCTCATTTCACATTTTATCTCTATGCGCCCGCATCGTTTTCTGCTCCGATTTTCCGCTCCGTTTCTTGCTAACGAAGGGGTCTCCTGTTCCAACAGAAAGGTTACATAAAAACACGACAAGCGTTGAGTAAAAATATCAACTTGCTGAGCAATCGTTGCATAAATGATTAGAGCCAGTCGGAAGCAAAGCGCCAGCGATAACCGGCATCGTGAAGGGCGTGTTGCTAGAGATCGGGGCACGATCTGCTGTGGTATTATTTTGCCCGGCGCAAGGCTATCCTGTACCCTCTTTCAGGTAATGGCAAAGAGCGTAATTAGATCCGATGTTATAATTTAGGTTAAACTTTAATCTCTACAAAATTTATCTACGTCAACTTAAATTAAAAATTGTTTACTTTTATTATATTTGGATTTATTCAATTCGTTTCAATTTATTGTTTATGAATTATGACAATAAATTCAAGCATTAATCTTCTTCGAATCCAGATAAAACACTTATTGACAAGCTTGAATGTGTGGAATTAATTAACATGGAAATATAAGCATGTATAATTAATTTTATAAAGTCCGAGTTGGTTTCTCATGCACGTTTGTAATCGTTAGAGCCGATTGGAACTAAAGCTCCGGCTCTCAGCGAGTTAAGAGCTGGATGGTTGAGGAAAAGAACGCACTCCAATGCTGTGTTGTCGTGCCCGGCGCAGGGATATCCTGTTCCTTCCTTTAGGTAATGATATAGCACAGGAAAAATGTCATTAGATCCGATACGTCTTGTAAGACTTATATTTCAATTAAAAATAAATCGATTACTTATTGCTTTTTACTACCCTCGAATTTTTTTAGATTCGCTTCGATTTATTGTTCTTGAGTCTTGACAATAGACACAAAGATCGATTTGTTACTTCAACCCGGAATAAAAGATTAATCTTGAGCTTGAGTAATATGTATATGGAAAGAACGGTTTTGCGCTGAAGTATTTAAAAATTTATTGTAGCTAAATTCGGATCTAAAAATAATTTTATTGGATTATCAAAATAATTATGTAAGACATTCAAGTTGATTATTAGAATATCAAAATTTTTTGCGATATTATTTAAATTCTCTACATAATTATTTTGATGGTTTAACACTATTATTTTCAGATCTATTATCTAACTAAATTTTTAGATACTTTAGCAAAATCGTTCTTTCCATGTACAATTAATTTTATAAGGTCCAAATTGGTTGATTGCATGAATTTTGTAATCGTCAGAGCCGATCGGAACTAAAGCCCCGGCTCTCACGAACGAGATAAGAGGGGGATGGCTGAAGAAGAGAGCGAGTTCAAGCGCAGTATTACCATGTCCGGCGCAGGGATATCCTGTACCCTCTTTTAGGTAAAGTTACCGCAGTTAATGAAGATTGTTGCGTGCCACTTTTTCTGATTTCTCGATGGCTTTTGTTCGCTAGAACCGGTCGGCAGCAAAGCACCGGCATTGACAGGCGATTTGAAAGGTGGATGGAAGGAAAGAAGGGTAGGCTACACGGTGATATTGTTCTGCCCAGCTCAGGGTCACCCTGTGCCCAGTTTTAGGTAAACTTCTTTAACGCAGGAAAACACGTGTAATTTTGAAAAAAGCGGAAAATTTTTTCTTGAAAAAGAAACTTTCAAGATATTTTTTTTTTTTTAATGAATGAGTCATTTTCTTTACCTCCGGTTTTGTTTGAAACATTTTCGTTTTTTTAATCGTTAGAACCGATTGGAAGTAAAGCACCGGCGCTGGTTGGCGAAATGAAACGCGGGTGGAAAGAGACAATTGCGAGATCCAGCGTGGTACTGACGTGCCCTGGTCAGGGTCACCCTGTGCCCAGTTTTAGGTAACGACATTGTCGCGCGATTCCTTTTTTGAGAGATTAAGGCTCGATTGCACCAACGTTATTTTTACTTTAAATAAGAGGCTTAAAACTTTCTTTCTCTCTCTTTTTAAAGTCGAGAGAGAGAGAAAGTTCTAACAATAAGCCTCGCTTAAAATTATAGTAACGTTGGTGTAATTGGGCCTAAAATGTATTGTACATACGTCGATAGAACCGGTCGGCAGTAAGGCACCTTCGATTTTGGGAGAGAAGGGCAGTTTGATGGAAAGGCGTACCGATACACACATCGTGATTCTCTGTCAAGGGCAAGCTTACCCTGTGCCAGCGTTCAGGTAAATCATATGGGCGAATTATATTGAAATGATTCTTTTCTTAATCGCGTCAGTAACGATATCTATTTTGCTGAAAATAAATTTTAGGACAATTTCTTTATTTCTCTACACTGAAAATGTTGTGATACGTATATGTATAACCATTTATTTTGTTGATATGTGACTAACAAAACTTTTCTTATTTTTTCATTAAAAAATTGTGTTCTAATCAAAATTTGGTTAGAGTAACACAATTTTTTAATGAAAAAATAAAAACATTTTTGTTAGTCACATATCAATAAAAGAAATGGTTATACATATCAAACATTTCTTTCAGTGTAATATATTGGTACAACAAAGGTCTGTAATTTATTTGTGTAAAGAACCGGTAGGCAGTAAGGCGCCTTCCGTCACGGGTGACGCGAAACGATGGCTACGAACTAAATTGATGGTCGGATTTGCGATGCAGTGCCAAGCGCAGGGTCACCCAGTACCAGCGTTCAGGTACTTACAGCGTGATTGTGCCCTTTATTGATTTGTACGTCATTAATGGGAGTTCGTGGTGTAGTCAGAACGGTGGAATAATAATCGTGGCTCGCTTTATTTTCTTTAAAAAAATATTTCGTTTTCACATCTTAGAAATGCAAGTTTTTACGGTATAACTTTTAATTCGGAAATCGATCTATGCGATTCTTATATTATCAGAGCCAATGGGAGCGAAGGGGCCGAAATTCTCGAGTGACGATCGCGTCAACTCATTTATACGCGCTGCGGGAAGTGCATCGAGTTTACACTGTCCTGCGCAGGGGTTCCCCGTACCGTCGTTCAGGTAATTAAGAGAATGAAAAATTATCGGAGGATATTCAGATGATTTTCTCGCTTCGCTCCAGAGCCCGTGGGATCGAAGGCGCCCGCCTTTCAGAGCGACGCGAAAAGCAGCACTTATGTAAGAAATGCGAAATCGTCACTCGCGCTAACTTGCGCCGCTCAAGCATCGCCACCTCCGACTCACAGGTAATGATGTTAACGAACTGGACATAGATCGCGTAATTTGGAGTCTCATAAAAATGGTTGCTGTTAAAGTAGAAGTATTGTATGATTTGTTGTTTTTGAACTATGGTTAATAATGTACATTTCTCTTATATCTTATTAATGCAAATTTCTAAATTTGTAAATCTTTTTATCATTGAAAGTAATAATTACAAAACAATTTTTTTAATTACTTTTATTGTATATCTACTATTGTATATCTACATTTTCATTTACATTTTTAATATCTTCGCTTTCTTTTATTTTGGATAAGTATTTTAAATTTAATTTTAGTAAATTATTTAATAAGAAATTATACGGCGGTGGCGCGTTTTGTCCTGACGTTTTATCAGATGTCATTTTAAGAAAAATAACAAATTTCGTTTCCACGCTAGAGCCAGCAGGTCGTGTATCTCCAAAATTTCCGAAATCTGCAAAAAGTGATTCATTCGAGGTGGCGAATGGTGCCGTGATAAGTTTATTATGCGATGCACAAGCATTTCCTGCTCCCGGATTTAGGTCAGTCATTAATACATTTAGTTAGTTTTGTCTATATGTATTCTATGCAGTTCTTATTCTTGATTGAATTTTAGTAGGCTACTTATGATATATAATATTGTACGGCGGTGGCTCGTTTTGTCCAGACATAGATATATTATTTTAAGAAAAATAATAAATATTGTTTCTATGCTAGAGCCAGCAGGTCGCGTATCTCCAAAATTCCCGAAATCAGCAAAAATTGATTCATTCGAGGTGGCGAACGGTGCCATAATAAGTTTGTTGTGCGATGCACAGGCATTTCCTGCTCCCGCGTTTAGGTCAGTCCATCAACATATTCACTTAGTTTTGTATATACGAGTATATATATCTGTATTATGTGGTATCTTCTTATTCTTATTTAAAAAAGAAAATACAAGTATTGCTTGGCGGTGGCGCGTTTTATAGACGCAGACGTATTATTCTAAGAGAAATAATAAACTTTATTTACGCGTTAGAGCCGGCAGGTCGAGTGTCTCCAAAATTTCCGAAAATGGCAAAGATCAATTCCTTTGAAGTGGCGAGTGAAGCCGAAATCAGTTTATTGTGCGATGCTCAGGCATTCCCTGCTCCCGCATTTAGGTCAGTCTATATGTATATATATATATATATATATATTTTATCGGCATTTTTGAAATATCTTTTACGTAATATGTACTCAGTTTACTTTTAACAAATTGATAAATAAATGTTATATGGCGGTGGCGCGTTCTGTCGTAACGAAAAGGTTATGAAAAATAAAATTTATGTGCATTAGAGCCAGCAGGTCGTGTAGCCCCAAAATTCCCGAAAACGGCAAAGTCCAATTCCTTCGAAGTGACGAATGATGCCGAAATTAGTTTGTTGTGTGATGCACAGGCATTCCCTGCTCCCGCATTTAGGTCAGTCCATCGACATATTTAATTAAACATATTTTCGTAGAACTTGTTCTTGTTTATTCGCGGCGATACAGTTCTCGTAACGTTATCGTTCTGTAGAACCTGTAAACGGTGCTAAGCCTCGAGTCGCTTCCACATCTAAATATGATGTTCTCGCGAATGTCGTCGGAGTGGCTGTAACAATGTTGTGCCCCGCGCAGGGACACCCTCTTCCAGCTTATAGGTATTTACAATTATTTATTGTAATCTGTAGCGAAGACTTTCCTCCGTTTCATCAATTTTATTCGCGCTTAAAGATATATCTTCGACATAGCTCTTTTCTTGGCGAAGGATAGCTTTGCTCACTTAAGCCTTAAGCGATTCATATCAATCAACATACCTTGATTCGTTTTATCGCTTTATTGTTTACGTATCTAGAGCCAGTAACTGGCGCAGCACCGAAGGTGCCACCAACAGCTAAAATAACTGTCCTCTCAATCGCGTCGCGAACTGCCATGGTAATGCTGTGTCAGGCTCAAGCGAATCCACTTCCTGTCTTCAGGTACGCCGACGTAAATGCAATGCAAATATTGGCTCTTGATAAGAATTTTCTTATCCGGGATGGAAATTAAATGAAGATACAGTGAAGAGATTAAGTGAAGATACAGTTCTAAATGGAATTTATGTACACATGTAAAAGAAGTATTTGATTTTAGATTCTTCAAGAAAAAATTTTCAAGAGAAAACTACTAAAAATGTTTAATTTTTAACATTGATTAAACATTTATTTTAAACATTAATTGACTTTTTATAAGTCAGGAAATGGAGACATTTGTTTTTACTAAAATAAGAAGCGCATCCTGCCGATCATGTACTAATATTAGATTGAAGCATATATGTGAAGATATCGATTGATTTCGTGGTAGGTGAACCTTTCGCCCTTTTCGTTTTTAGAACCGGTTGGAAGTAGTCCGCCTCGATTGCCGCCTAGATCTAAATTTGATGAAATGATGATAAACGAGGGTCATGCAGTGACGTTGCTTTGCGAGGCTCAAGCCAGCCCGTCACCTTTATTCAGGTGAGCTGTTCGAACAATTTAACAAAAATCGTCACTGAATTATCATAATTTGTACATATAAAATTATTTAACCTTTTTCAAATTTATTGATAATTGTACGAAATTTTAGTAAAATTGATTAAAGAAATTTTTTAAAAACATGACGTTGTAATGCAGTTCTTGAGAATGTAAAATGCAGTTATCAATCGTTATCTTCACATTTTACCGTCCGCAAACCCGCATTCTGTGTGCCGTGCGTCAACAATACATTTGATAACGACGACGACGATGACGATGATGATGATGATGATGATGATGATGATGATGATGATGATGATTATGGTGGCGTCGCGTTCCCGAGTTTCCCCAATGTTTGCGCAATTGCAGAACCGCGAGGCAGTGTACGTCCGAACGTACGAGACAAGGATGTGAACGGATTAAAAAGGGACATCCTAATCGGACAGACGGTTGGCCTACCTTGTCCTGTTCAGGGTTTCCCAGCACCTGCATTCAGGTACAGACATTTACAAGTCAATTGACAAATTGCGATGTGAATAAGAATCGCATATCAGACAATTTCGAAATAACGTTTGTATATCTCATTTTTAATTGCGATACAATTGCGGGAAGGTCCAATTGAAGAAATGAGATATGTCTTCCACGCTAGTTCGTGTTCTTGCACCCCGATTCCCTGCTTACAGAACCAACCGGCAATGTCGCGCCACGCATTGCCGGTGAACGTTACGAAGGTGGCAAGTTGATAGATGTACCAAAGACGGGTATGGCGGCTTTGGAATGCGCCACTCAGGGTTTTCCTGTCCCATTGACAAGGTACATTGGCAAAAATCGCTCCAATATCTTCCTTCCTGTGTTTTCTTTACGATACTATTTCAGAGGGCACAAATAAAATCGCGCCACGATCATCAGGCAAGAAGTTCGGATTCGAAGTTGTTCTGGCTGTTGAAGGTCAGGATATTGCGTTGAGTCATTCGCTTCAGGGATACCCTGTGCCTCTCACAAGGTATAGACTTTGGAAGTCTTCTTCCATGCGGGCGAATTTGTATAATTTGTTTTTTTCTCTGTTCTTCATCGTCGTCGTCAATGAAGCGAATCACGTTCTACAAATTACTGAAATAAAATGTGCTCGTGTGAGAATGTTCTCGATGAGCTACAGAAAATTACAGATAGGCATAGTGCACTATTTAATGAGTTAAGGAGTTAACAATTTTGTGAATTCGGAGTATCTGTTAAACACAAAATGACAGTAACATTATATCAATATTATAATTTCCCACTTAATAATATAAAATATAATATAATATATATAATGTAACAGCACATGTGCATAACAGTTATATTATTGAGTAGGAAATTATAACATTGTTATTCTTATACTGTATTGTGTTTAGCGGATAGATATCCAAGTTAATAGCAAGTTTACATCAAACTTTTACTGTGTGACGCTTGAGTTTATGTATATGTGTGCGTAAAAAAGTGAGTCGAAAATGTCAATAACATGAAATTGTAATATCAATAGTTTTTAAACGTTGAGGCTTTGAAAATGTCCAACCACAGGGCATGAAGTTCGCGCCATCGAGTGCGGCGCAACTAAGTGGTTCCGTGCCGTTTAGCGGTATCCGTCAAAGCGTTCGCGTGGCCAGCTGCTTAGTTGCATCGCACCTGATGGCTCGAGCTTCATGCCCTGTGGTTGAACATTTTCATCGTTTAAAAACTATTGATATTACAACATTTTGCTATTGACACTTTCGATTCACTTTTTCCCGAGGAATATGTATGTGCCGGCTCTTGCGGGTTGTCTAGACCATCCTGTATATAGTAACAGAATAAATGCAATATAAATTTTAAAACATCTTCTGTCATTACGTTATATTAATTAGATGTGAGTGTCGTGCAGTAAATAATCAGATGTAAACTTACTACAACATTGCATTCAAAATCGGATCACTATCTGGCAAGATTGGCATCATAGTCAGGTGAGTAGATTGCATGCTAAAATTCTGTCGACTTAAGCCAGGTCGAACGCAAAGGCATAGGGTATGTATAAAACTGTTAGTCGCTTAAAATTCGAACGTCGCGTACCGGTTCCGCAGTTGAATTAAAAAATAGAATGGACCCGAAATTTCGTTATCAAGGGACGAAGTTCTCACACACTTTGGGCAATCTATTTATTTCAGAGCCGTCTGGTCGTACTGCCCCGAAGACGACTGGTGACGGCCTTAATAAGTACCGCGGGGTAGAGGGCGAGTCTCTGGCGCTGGCGTGTGCGGCACAAGGCTTTCCTGCCCCGATTACTAGGTACACACCTCCGTACAGATCTTTTTTCTCTCTGATTTGGATGTAGTCTCACGCTCCGCGGGGCACAGATCCTGTATTCACTATTAATATTTTCCATCCTTACCCTCTACCCCGTGTCGGGTGGCGGTACCGTAAGATTTGACAGGGGCAAGAAGAAAGGACATGATTTTTTAATACAGAGATAGGATAATATTATGAAATCCAGAGAAGAAATGTAAAAGTATTTTTAAGACACTCGGTGCAGAGACGTAGAGAAGGAGGAGGAGAGGGGAAGAGAACGAGAGAGAGCGTAGATTAGAGCAGAGCTTGGAAAGGTGCTGAAAATAACTGATGCTCTCGATTTTCATGCGACGGTTTAATAATTTCGATGGCCTTTTAATTCCGAATGTAAACTAAACGCGATATTACACGAGTCACAAACAATAGTGCTAATGACGAAATGTATATCCCTGATCCGGGGCCAATTGGACGTGTTGGTTTTCAGTGCCAACTGGATCCTCCCCTCAACCCTCGAGATAGGTGACGGAAGCGCGACCTCGAAAAGGATGCGGGCCCTCTGCTCCCCCGGTATCCTCGGTGCTGATCCGGGTGGTCCGAGAGGATATCACCCGATCAATGGGGCGGTCAATGTTGCCCTACACCTGCACACCTCCAAATAAGTCCCACAATATTTGGCTGGTAAGTCCTTACCACCTTCTCGTGCCTCCGTTCATCCGCTCGTATTAATTCATTCCCCATCCTCTCTCTCTCTCACTCGTTCAAAACAAAAGGTAAAGAAGTCGATCGCTCGTTCATATACACATTGGGCGTGTGTGAGTGATTGAGGAGAATCGAACCTTAACATTTTTTTCACGTCGTCCAATTGCACCATCGCCATTAAACGTACCGCCAATTCACCATTACCATTTTTGTTCCCTGCCCAATCGCCTTCCACTAAACGCCACCATTTGTGATTGTACGTTCGACAATATCTCGCAAATTCTATTTACAGTTCTGGAATTGGTTAATCAATGCTAGAGGACGAATTTTTTAATGATTTTGTATCGCGACATGTATTGTTATGTGTGAGAGATATTGTTGCTTACATAGAAAAGTATGAAAGAGAGTCCTTGCACTAGCACCCGCCTACAACAAATCACGTCAAAAAACCGCTATTGCGATCGCTTGGTTACATCATTTTATTCTGGATTATTGGCGTTTCTTTTTTACACCCTCCTTGCCTAAGCTAATCAGTGACGAGCGCCGTTGTGAATAACATGAAGAATCGAGTATAATCGTTCATTGCTTTCACACTGCACACAATCGCCCCTCACCTTCTTCCTCAGGGATTTTATCGCGGCAAGAATCGACATGTGAATACTTTTTTACGTATTCTCTTTTGCTTTTATTAATCTATTGTCGTCGTCATTGTCTTTATTCTTCTGTTGCGCCCCGCCTGCATTGCTTCTCGATCGTGAGGCTACAGTAGAAACATCTTATTTTATTCTTGAATTGTGATTTTGTTCTTGTACAAAATTATTTCGCGAAAGAGATGTGACACCGATAGATCGGTGGAGAAACGGAAGGCCGTGCCCAGAGACGCCCAAAGCCCTGCATATAGAATTTAAGGCATAATAGCGTAGAATGGAACAAATAGTGTTATTCGCGTGGATTTATAAAATGTTCACAGTCTTGTACGTGTCTCATTCTCCCGAGTTAGAGTTTTGTGTAAGCTGTACGTTATAATAAAAATATTGTAATAATATATATAAAAACAATAGAAAAATATTTTATAAATTATAAAAAATTGGTTTATAAGTCATTTACATAAGAAATAAAATTTATAAAATTAACTGATATATTCTTGTTCCATTTTGCGATATAAATTTTGATTTATATAAGCGACTAAAGATACGGAACGAGCAATTCTCGTTCCGGTATTGACGCGAAAATCGGTAGTTTTTATTTTCTTGTTCCAGATGGTACAAGTTCATCGAGGGCACATTGAGGCGTCAGCCAGTTCCACTAAATGAGCGTGTACGTCAGGTCAGCGGCACTCTGATCATCCGTGAAGCCCGAGTCGAAGATTCCGGTAAATATCTTTGCATCGTCAACAATTCCGTCGGCGGCGAGAGTGTGGAGACCGTTTTGACTGTTACGGCGCCGCTGACCGCGGAAATCGAGCCTAGCACGCAGACCATCGATTTTGGAAGACCAGCGACCTTCACTTGTACCGTCCAAGGCAATCCGATCAAGACCATCTCCTGGCTCAAAGATGGAAAGCCCCTTGGATTGGAAGATCGCGTGTTGAGAATCGAGAGTGTGAAAAAAGAGGACAAGGGAATGTACCAATGTTTCGTTAGAAACGATCAGGAAAGTGCGCAAGCAACGGCAGAGTTAAAACTTGGTGGCAGATGTAAGTTAAAATTTTATTCTATTTTCCTCCAATGGTGTAATTAAATTAGTAATAACCCTTTTTACTAATTACCAGTAATGGCATTTTCTATGTAAACTGATTTACTATATTTGTGTACTGGGAAAAGAATCTAGTTGGATTAATCGAAATTAGTTAAAAATGAATAAATTAGACCTTTCCAATTGAATTTATCTATTATAATTCTAGTTGAATTATCAGAATTCTGATTAATATAATCAGAATCTTCTGGTTCATTAATTTTAAACCAGAAATTTTTTTTTAGTGTGGTTAATTCAATTAAAAATTTTGATAATAATTTTGTAAGATAAAAAATTTTCATGAATTAAACTTTATTTCACATTATTAATTAACATTAATAAAACTTTT
Organism: Trachymyrmex cornetzi; assembly: GCF_001594075.2. NCBI lineage: Eukaryota > Metazoa > Arthropoda > Insecta > Hymenoptera > Formicidae > Trachymyrmex > Trachymyrmex cornetzi. The sequence continues at coordinate 1,056,556 of NW_017296901.1, forward strand.
TTTTAATAATTTTGTTGAAGTGATATTTGTAAATGAATATGAAATCGTTAATTAGAAAAACTGATGCCGCGAAAACAAAAGATAACGCTGTGATTGTCAACAGAATTATCTTTTCATCTCTTTGATTATCGACAGTCGAGCCCCCGCAGATCCGTCAAGCCTTCGCCGAAGAGACTCTTCAACCCGGACCGAGTATGTTTTTGAAGTGCGTAGCCAGCGGAAATCCTACCCCCGAAATTACCTGGGAACTTGATGGAAAACGGTTGTCGAACACCGAGAGACTGCAAGTGGGACAATACGTCACGGTCAATGGTGATGTCGTGTCGCATCTGAATATTTCGAGCATTCATACCAATGATGGTGGTCTCTACAAGTGCATCGCTGCGTCAAAGGTTGGTTCTCTTGTTTTTTTATTAAATTTTTTTATATAAAAATGTGTAGACTTATTTTATTTAAATTTTGTTTATCAATCATTAATAAATAAATATATGTATAATATAATGCAGCTATAAGTATACATAAAACACCTTCAATCATGTATTGGAAAAAACACGATAAATAAATAAAAGCCAAAAGAAAATTAATAAAATATTAAAATTGTTATAAAAATAAATATTATTTTTTAATAAATCTATTTTTAATTTACTTTTCATTGGATGTAAAACATTGCGTTTATGGTCAAGGCTGTATATTTGTCTGATATACAGGGGTGACCGGGGTAAAGTCTGTAACAACGCTTAATTCCTGAGATTATTTTGAGATGAAAATTTTAATACTAAAATGTCAAGGCTATAATAGTTTTTGAATTATAAACATTTAAAGTTAGCGAATCATACCGTATAAAATTCGTGCGCTTAAGTATGGTTGAATTTTCTATTGTATCACATCTGAACGCGCGAATTTTGGGCGGTATGATTCGATAACTTTAGACGTTTATAATTTAAAAATTATTATAGCTTCCCTTAATATTTTGGTATTATAATTTTTGTTTCAAAATAATCTCAGGAATCTAATTTTAAGCGTTATTACAATCTTTATCGAACACCTGTTGTATAATTTTTTATTTAAATCCTCCGTAGGGATATTCTAAATGTGCAATGTTTAATTCTGTCAGGTTGGAGCTGCCGAGCATTCTGCCCGTCTCAACGTTTATGGTTTGCCGTTTATTCGTCACATGGACAAGAAGGCCATCGTTGCTGGAGAAACTTTGCGTGTCACTTGTCCTGTTGCTGGATACCCGATCGAAAGTATCGTTTGGGAACGAGATACCAGGGTCCTGCCAATCAACAGAAAGCAAAAGGTCTTCCCTAATGGCACACTCATCATCGAGAATGTTGAACGAATGAGCGACCAAGCAACCTATACTTGCGTGGCACGTAATGCACAAGGTTACAGCGCACGTGGAACACTGGAAGTTCAAGTCATGGGTAAGTTTGACATTTTGTTTTCCTAGCATTTTTCTTCGAATATAATATTTTAATTTCATATAAATATTAATTTTTTGTTCATATAAAATAGTATCTTAAAAGTAAAAGAATTATTGACATTTAATACGCTCCGTGCCGAATCAAATTTTTCGTAATTTATCTACCATGTCATCGATGACCCACGCAACATAGTTATTATATAGTATCGCTGCGTTTGTTTTAGCGCCGAGACACTATCATGTCTCCAGATTTGTGAAATAAAATTAATAAATTCTACATTATTTTTAACATAAATTCTATATATTTTTCACGAATTCTGTACCATTTTGGTTACAAAACCTGTTTTTTACTTGATACTTTTCTCTAAAATAAAAAAAGTCTGTTTTTTAATCTCCATTTTCCAAAATATTTTCCGGCCTGAATGGAAAGTCTAGCGTACGTCACCGGCGATTCACGCGGCACGGAACTTATTAAGAGAATTGAGTTTTAATGAAAAATTTACTTAATACTAAGGTGAAAAATTTTAATGTAACAGAATATTCATAAATCAAATAGAAGTTTACTCTATCATTAATATTATAATCTTAAATACATTTAGCACAAATAATATATGCAATAATTAATATGCACAGAACAATTAATGTTTTGTTTAGCAATTAATTGTTTATCGATTAAAATAATCTGTCTCCTAAATAATTTCGAAAACAAAGGGTATATTTATATTTTCAGTCATCGGCCAACAAACCGACCGATCATCGAGATAAATGTGTTAACTATAATAATATTAGGATAGCAAACGTTTATTTGCAGCTATTTTCTTTACAGCAGATTTTCGTGTCTGTTACTTAATCATCAATATACTTTGTTACATCGCACCGTTTCGTATTGATTATGATACCGAGCCGGAGGTACCGGCAAATTGTTTATTGAGGATGTTGTTCACGCGTGTAGGGAACGTGTCGTAGACTTTAAAGGGCACGGATTCGGAAACTGCATTTAGTGGACGTTGCCGACCACTTAATAACGTAGAGCAAACGTACATCGATCTACAGAGAGGACACACATTCGTGGGAAAGTCTGGGAGTTGGTATGGCGGTGGCCGATTGAATCGTTAGTAAGAAAATGTTGCGCTTGTTTTCAATTCAGATCTCTCTTCTCCCATTGCGCGACCGTCTCGCGTAGCAACAAATGCCACGCATTCGTGCGTGTTATAGGCATTGTTTCATGCTGACAATGAGATAAGATACCAAGTTTTCCCGCGGCACATATTGAATTCACATACCTGAGACAGAATCAAACTTCGGCATTCTAGTAATTGAGAAAGAACACCTTGAATGTCGCACAATCGGAATATTCCCGCTGCAACTCGAGATTGAATGTAACATGTCTATGATATCCACGAGCGTGGCACATTGACGCGGGACGCGTATAATCGTATACATCCATACATCGCTCCTCCATCTTCAGTGCCGCCGATCGTTCAGGAGTTTGCGTTCACGAAGCTACCGATGAATGCCGGGGAATTTGCGAATCTGCAGTGTATCGTGTCAAGCGGTGACCTGCCGTTGAACATACGTTGGAGCTATCCCGGAGAAGAGATGGGCGGCTCCTCCGGCGTACTCGCGAAGAAGGTCGCGGATCGCGTTAGCATGCTCATGATCTCGGTCATCACCGCGAGACATGCGGGGGAGTACGTTTGTACCGCCGAAAATGCGGCTGGGACAGCCTCCCACTCGACCGTCCTCACCGTCAATGGTTCGGGATTATTTGTTCCTAGAGAACACAGTCTTTATCATACTTCAGTTGCGTTTTATCACCTTCTATCTTATCCCTTGCACAGACCTTGCAAACAGCACCATAGTTATTCCCTCGTTTGTCACGCTTCCTTCGCGTCAATGTTGTTAAATCCTCTGCCTCTACTTGAATCCTCTGAAAGCTTTAATGAGACCGTTCGACGGGTAGTTGACTAACGCATATAGGTGTTTGTTAGAATCACCGAGAATCATTCGCAGACGCCGTTGCATCCTTTTCGGTAATGAAGCATGATTTGTTTGACGACACCTTTAGTCGGACCGCAGCTTCTACCAATCGCTTTCAATGCCGAGATCGCCAATTGGGGAGACTCCGTGTCCGTGCCCTGCTCGATCCTGAAGGGCGACATGCCCATGGATATATCGTGGTCGTTCGATGGCGTACCGATCGACACGTCAAAAGATACGGGTATCACGATCACCAAAATCAGCAAGCACTTGAGCACCCTCAGCATCGACGGCGTCTCGGCGCGCCACGCCGGAGAGTACGCCTGCTCCGCGTCAAATTTAGCTGGTTCCGTCAGTCGATCGACAGCTTTGACCGTCAACGGTACGACCCTAATTCCCTCGGCACGGTTTCCGTTACAATAAACTCACAGTACATAACAACTATCACGAACCTCAAGTTTTCCCGAACCCGCACCCACTATCCTAAAAGACCTCTTCCGAAAGATTTCTTGTGATAAAACAAGGTACATACTCCACCGCCATACCAACCTTATATCTAGCAGTCCATATCGCACTTGACTGAAACGAACGTCATAATCGATACATGTAAAAATGTCTCCGAATTACGCGATTAGGAAATGCACACTTGCTCTTTCTTGTCTCGTTTCTCCCAGTCGCTCTTTCCAGTTGCCCCGCAAATACTACCTTTCGCTTTCGGGGATGAGCCGGCCAGCTGGGGCGAGCTGGTCTCAATCACCTGCTCTGTCACGAAGGGCGATCAGCCTATTGAAATAACTTGGACTTTTAACGGAACGCCAATCGACAGTCGCGACTCTGATGTAGTAGTAGGCAGCACGAATCGAAAGAACAGTGTCTTAACTATCGAATCGGTCGCGGCTCGACACGCTGGCGATTATACCTGTACTGCGTCCAATCGCGTTGGTGCCACGACATATACGGCTCATCTGGCTGTAAACGGTATATGCAATCGATTCTCACAGAAGAAATGAATGCTCTTCCCGTATGTCATGCATTTTCCTCGTTTTCCTGAAGCGATCGATTATCGTAGCTGATCACTGAATACTTAACATTTATAAACACAAATGCGCAACTTTTTTTACACTACTAATTACTAATTATTATTTCCTGTTATGAATTTATATTAACAATATCATAATATTAAAATTTTATTAATTTTTTCCTCTTTTATTATATTGATAAAAAAGTTTTTTTTTATCAAGAAAATTTTTAACTCGTTTAACATTCACTCGTACATATTTTTTTATCCCATCACCGATCACTATCACACTTTCTGTCTCTTATTATACCCTCCTTTGTCTGTCATTATACTCCTTCGTCTGTGCCGCTGTCGTTCACGCAGTCGCGCCACAGATCCTTCAGTTTTCCTTCGGTGACGATCCCCTCAACTCCGGCGAGATGCTGTCGGTTTCTTGCACGATCGTCAAAGGTGACTTCCCTGTAAAATTGATGTGGACCTTCGACGACATCCCAATCAACTCGAGTCGGCCAGATGTTAGTATCGTGACCAATAAGAGAGTCAGCTTCTTGAGCATCGACAGCGTGGCGGCGAGACATGCTGGAAGATACAAATGTACTGCGACCAATGCTGCCGGATCCGACAGTCACATCGCTGTACTTTCGGTGAACGGTATCGCGCTCGTATATGTAAAAAGAAACGCACTGCCTTACATATACATATGCCCTGTATACGTACAGTTTTATTATCCTTTTGTAACTTCTTCTATTTCTGCAATAATATATCAATTGAGTAATCACCGCTCTTCGCGCTCACTGTCATTGTCGAGACGATAATCCTGCGCAATGTACTTCTAGCAGCGAGATTATCGTCACAGACGACAACGTACGGTCCATCCCGCAGTGACAGCGAAACGATGGTCCTTGTATATTTTTTTTCCTTCATTTTGTTTTTGTTTCATTTGAACCTTTCCTTTACTTTTGTTTTTATTTTATTTGAGAACCTTTTCCTGTATCGCTTTATAATGTATATCATTATGATATTGTTCGATGTTTTCTATTGAAATATTGTTCCCTATCCTTCCCCGATCTATCCTCTGAAGATTCAAAGGTGCTATTTTATGAGTCATCTAATTTGATTCTGAGTTTGTGATTCGGTAACATTTCCCGTAATCTTACTGAGAGTGTTCGGGCGCCACTCCGAAAGCTTCTACGTGCGATTCACGAGTGTGCCCTTCGCGATTACAGTTGCACCGCAACTGGCACCTTTCACTTTTGGTGATGAAGCTGCCAATGCGGGGGAGATGGCGACTGTTCAATGTGCCGTGATAAAAGGCGACCTGCCTATCGACATAATCTGGTCATTTAACGAGCGTGTGATCGACATCGCGAATGGCGCATTCGACGAGCACAATTACAATCCCGACATAGTGATAAGCAGGAGTAGCAAACGGGCCAGCCAACTGACGATCGAATCGGTAGCCGCAAGACACGCGGGCGAGTACTCGTGCACTGCGAGCAACACGGCTGGAACTGCTACCCACTCTTCGGTTCTTTCGGTGAACGGTACGCTTGACCAGTTTGAATCAATGACGGTTGGGTGGTTGGTTGGACGCACGTAATATCGGGCTATGCTTCTCTTAGCGCTCTGTGGCACCCAGACAAAAATTGCGTGTACGGTAAATGCGCCGCAGCTTCAAGATGTAATTAATAATGATAATCGCGTATCGTAGTTGAAAATGTCAATGATATCCTTTTTGTTGAGTTTCTTTATACGACCAAACTTTCTAGAAAATCATTGCATCTTGAGAAAGAATCGTGAAAGACCAAGATTGTTACGATCGATAATTCTTCACGAATCATTTTTTTTTATACTGGTTCAATGTTACGTAGTTTTTCTATGACCTTGACAGTACCGCCGCGCATCGCACCCTTCGAAATGGCCGACAGGGCGGTTAATTGGGGTGACTCTGTATCGGCGGTTTGTACGGTGGTTAACGGGGACACCCCGTTAGAGATTACGTGGGCGTTGAATGGAATGCCTATCGAGGAGAATCATCGAATGTCCGTGACCACTACCAAGAGGAACAGTCTGCTGTCTATAGATTCTGCGAGTCCTAGTCATGCGGGCACTTACACTTGCGTTGCCTCCAATGCTGCTGGCGCAATCACTTATTCCGCGGAGTTGACAGTCAACGGTATCTACGACAATCGTTAGAAAAGAATGTTGATCTTGGATTCGTTTTTCCCTCCTACTCTCCTCGCCCTTTTCTTCCCGATCGAAACTCGCGCGTGTGTATTCGGACGTTTAATGGAAAAAGACCGATAGCTATACTGACAGCTCTATTCATTTCTTCTTCGTCTTCAAATCTTTTTCTAGCGTTGCCATTTCAAGTAATTGTCAAGAAGATTGACAATTTATATAGAGGAAAAAAGAGGGGAAAAAACACGTAATACCCGTTGCAGTTGCACCGCAAATTGCACCGTTCGATATCGCCGAGGAACCAGCCAACTGGGGCGATTCCATTTCCGTGGTGTGCGCTATTCTCAAGGGCGATTTACCGATCGAGATCACGTGGGCTTTGAACGGCGAGCCGATTCGGCCAGATCGTTCGGACATTAATATCTTGGCGACAACTCGGAAGAATAGCATCCTCAGCATCGAGTCCGTGGCTGCGAGACACGCAGGAGAGTACACGTGCTCGGCGTCGAATAAAGCCGGAGCGACCAGTTATTCAGCGGCTTTAACTGTGAACGGTACATCTTGTCTGAGAGATTTCCTGTGTATTTGTCCTCTACATCCCATCATTTTCCATTATTTGTCATTATTACTCTTCCCCTTCCAGCTCCTCTCAAAATCATCGTCGATGGTCAATCGTGGTCTTCAGCGTTGTCAGATCGTAAAAGACATGTATTATTATACTTATACTTGTCAGTGTTATACCATCAACTTGTAGTAGATTGGTTGCTACACGATCGGTCATTTGTCCACTTTAGTTGCTCCGGAGATAGCTCCTTTCGTACTCAGTGAGAAACCGGCGAATTGGGGAGAGACAGTCACCGCGACATGCACCATTTTGAAAGGAGATCAACCGATTCAGATCGAGTGGGCGCTCAACGGCCAGCCGATCTCTCACGATGTTTCTGATATAACAATAGTCACGAGCAAACGCGTCAGCCTACTTACGATCGACGCTGTTACGGCTAACCATGCCGGAGAGTACACTTGCGTAGCCACTAACGCTGCCGGTGGAACGAGCTATTCCGCTTCCTTAGCCGTCAACGGTACCATATTACGTTCTTCGAAGTTTCTATTAATTCTACAGTGCATGTATGAGTCTTCCACGTATATAGCTTCACATTAATACTATACTTACACACTCATTCCCAAGAGGTCCTCATGTTCCTTCACGTTCTCAGGTTTAACAAAAGTGACAGGCTATACTCATGATATCACAAGACGAAGAAAGAGATTTAAATATACATATAGATCTTGTCTATATATTACAATTATATTAAGTGTATTAGGTGTAATATGGTATTATATAAACATTTGGCGAGAAACCGTACTTAAAGTTTGACGAAAGTAAAATAGGGCTATAATTAAGACATATCCTTAGTTGCCCCTGAAATCATGCCATTTGTGATCGGCGAGGAACCGGCGAATTGGGGTGACACCATCACTGTAACTTGCACGGTGTTGAAGGGCGATCACCCGATCCAGATCGAGTGGGCACACAACGGCGAGCCAATTTCTCGAGATCATCCCGACATATCGATAGTTAGTACCAGCAAGCGCGTCAGCCTGCTTACAATCGATGCCGTGACGGCACGCCATGCCGGGGAATACACCTGCACGGCTAGCAACGTTGCTGGTGGAACGAGTTATTCCGCATCACTGGCCGTGAATGGTATAAAGGTCTCCCACGTCTTGTGTTTCGCGTAGCTTTTCTCACTTCGTCCTATCGTGCATGTGCAGAGCGATTCATCATTCCCACGATTCCCTTCAATTCCTTTCTTTCGGAAGCTCGGAAAAAGAATATTATCAACTTGATATTGAAAAATCTCATCGATAATCCTTTAATTCCTCCTATTTTAGCGATACTAGGAACAAAGTCATACTCAGACGCGTCGTTGAAAGGATTGATTCTACGAGCAAAATTTGTGACGCTTCCAAGCTGAATTTAATTATTATAAGTCCAATATTTGTTCTTCATTACTTTGGATAGAGTTAAATTTAACATGAAATTGATCTCTGATTTATTATAATATTGTAATATTATAGTTGCGCCGCACATAGGGCCTTTCGCGATCAGTGACGGACCGGCGAATTGGGGCGACATGGTTTCGGCGACGTGTTCCATTGTGAAAGGCGATTTTCCCGTAAAGATCGTTTGGACGTTTAACGGCAAACCGATTAGTTTGCACGATTCTGATATTACGATCACGAACATAAATAAACATATGAGTGCTCTCAGCATCGAATCCGTGGCCGCGAGGCATGCGGGCGAGTACACGTGTGTAGCTACGAACAGAGCCGGCAACGTCAGCCATTCGACCACCCTCGTCGTCAACGGTATCTACATATTTCCAGAAGCACACATGCACGTCAGCTAAACGTCGTACAGCACTTGCCTAATCCATCATTGCGATTCATAGATCATTAAAACCTGCCTCATCGCATTGTCTTAATCTCATAATACGATACCCTTGTTCCTATATAATCGCCGTGAATCGTTACGCTTGCCGACGACGACCGTCTCACGAGGATCGTAAAAAGACCGTAAGAATCGTGAGGGGATTTTACCAACACGTGGATGTTATTTATCGATTCTCACGCGCGACTCGCGATCGCAGTTGCTCCGCAGATTTTCCCGTTCACGTTCGGCGACGAGCCGATAAACTCGGGCGAGGCGATCTCTGCGACCTGTTCCATTCTCAAGGGGGACTTCCCGATGGACATTGCCTGGGCGTTCAACGGCGAGCCGATATCCGTCGAAAGTACAGATCAGTTCTCTATTACGAAGAGCAAGCGCCTGAGCGTCCTGTCGATCGATGCTGTCGCGGCTAGACACGCCGGCGAGTACACTTGCACCGCGTCGAACAAAGCCGGAGCCTCCAGCCATACGGCCGCTCTAGCCGTGAACGGTAACATCGCGCGCATGTGTACACGTGTACCTATATACGCGACGACATTTCGACTATTCTTCCTTCGCCGGGCGAAGACAAAACCTTCCTTTTCATCATATCTCCTTCAATCTCTTCACCAGTGCTCATAATCTTTTCAACATTCCCTTGCGCTTCGTCGAATATGGGGAGTATGGTGAGGACGCATTTGTCTGTCGTCTGTCTGGCCTTATCGCGCATTCGCGGGCGTTTTGCATCTCACTATCTTATAACATTATGTTAGCTCGAAGCAACGACATCATGAATAGGTATTATCTCACTGAATTTGCCTATATCTTTATATCTTCCTCGAATTAAAATCTATTATTTATTATATTATTTATACGAAGAAAAATATATATGGCGATAGAAATATACTAGTAAGAAAACATAAAATAATAATGAAACAAATATCAAGATAGTGAATTAGATCACGACTAGAAAAATGTTGTTCTATATAATATTCTCCCTATAACAGGCATCTTTGCAATAAGGTTTTTCTCGTGTGGTACGCAAATGTTCGAACTCAATGGATTTATCCTGCGTAAATAGGTTTGTCATATTTTGGAAAATCGTTTTCAGTCGCTCCGCAGATAGCGCCGTTCTCGATCAGTGACGAGCCCGCGAATTGGGGCGAAGCGGTCTCGTCGGTTTGTACGGTTCTGAAGGGAGACCTGCCGATCGAAGTAGCGTGGGCGTTGAATGGCGAGGCTATCACCAAGGAGAATTACGGAGATATATCGATATCGAGTACCAGCAAGCGAGTCAGTGTAATGACAATCGAGGCTGTGAGTCCGAGACACGCCGGGGAGTATACTTGCACAGCCTCGAATGCTGCCGGAGCGACGAGTTACTCCGCCACCTTGGCTGTGAACGGTACTGGCATGGCATGAAATCAAGTGCCTCGTTGCGATCGAGAGATTGAGCTTGAGATTCCGCTTGCAAGCATAACGTACCTAGACGAAACTGCTCTCCTATCCTCGCGTATACAACGATAACATGGCACTCCTCTAAAACCGTCCCGTCGCGTGAGGTATAGTTGGCAATTGATAACGTACAAACACGAAAGTTTAGCAATGACACGACCTATAAGATTATTAAGATTATTAAGGAAGCGATGAAAGCGTTGAAAGCGGAGTACGTTTGCTCGACGATGCATATATAAATTCTACGATTCCAATTTACACCAAAGAAAAGTTTATACATTTTTTTATATACACCGTTATATTGATCATTTTCTGCGATTGTTTTCAGTCGCCCCGCAAATTGCTCCATTTTCTATCAGTGAAGAACCAGCTAATTGGGGCGAGCAAGTTTCTGCAATGTGTAGCATTTTAAAGGGTGATCTACCAATCGAAATACGGTGGAGCCTCAATGGCGAAATTATTACGCGTCTCAATCATCCGGACGTGATAATCACAAATACCGGGAAAAAAACATCCGTCCTGACCATTGAATCTGTGACTGCCCGTCATGCTGGCGAATATAGCTGCGTCGCGAGCAATCTGGTCGGATCCGTCAGCCGTTCCGCCGTTTTATCGGTCAATGGTATTTAAAAAAAGCCGCATGTCAAGACGTAGTGTCACCGCCAGCACTTTATCCTGCAAAGTATTTCGAAATCTATCCTCTCCAATAACAAATTTTAATCGTTAAAGCTATCGGTCCTTGGATATCGATCCACATCACGAAAAACCAAAGCTACCTTCAATTTTATTCCTCTCATATCTTTATGCAAAAAATCGCAAAAACTATTCGTTCCTCACGTTTTTGAACTCTCAAGGCTAAGAAATCCAAACACGTATTCATCGGATTTTACAAGATATGCGTGATTTTTCCTTCTTTTTCGAATCATATACTTTATCTTCTTTTTCGTATCACAGTCTCCCCACAGATAGCACCGATCTCCTTCGGCGAGGAACCCGTTAATGCCGGAGATCTGGTGTCGGTGCAGTGCGTAGTGACCAAAGGCGATTTTCCTCTGGAGATCACATGGATCTTCGACAGTCGTCCTATACAGTCTTATCACGGCGACGTGATTGTATCCGATACTGGAAAGCGCGTCAAACAACTGATCATCGAATCGGTAGCTGCGCGACACGCCGGGGAATACACCTGCGTTGCTTCAAACGCAGCTGGATCGACCTCCTATTCAGCCATGTTAAACGTGAATGGTACACCTTTCGACAAGCCTATGGCCACAGTTTGCATTTCTGTATTTAGCCATCTTTCGTCTGAATTTATCCTCATCTGATTTATCCACCTCTCCGATCTTTTTTACGAGTCTCTCGAGGCCTCGTTCCCGTTTTATTCTTTTATCCCATGCCGTTATTTCTCTCTGAGTTTCTCCGTATCTTCGCTTTTCATATTACTCGTAGCACGACGTGTGTCTTTCTAGAGCCCGCCACTGTCATTTTAGTCACCAAATGTTGTTATCGAACATGATATTTTTTCTCAATTTCTTTGGTTATACCCGCCTGTTCATTCTTTTGATTTTATTATTGATCAGCATCGCGAAACATTATACAGCGTTAGGGTGGGATTACATTTGTGCGTTTTTGTCGTACGATAAATTTTTCAAGTCTGTGACAAAAACACACAAGTGAAATAGCATCCTGATACAGTACAAGAATGACACGCTCATCATAATACGGACTTAAAAATAAACGGAAATAAGAAGAATCGAAGAGAGGACGAATGAAGCGAGGATGTTTCGCGAGATAATACAACTTCTTATCGCCGATCTAATAATCGCGCAACTCCGTCTGTGCTGATGTAGCCTATTGCGGCTTCTAAGACCCTTTCTCTCCTTTTCTGACCTCTTTCTCTTTCTCTCTTCCAGTCATTCCGAAATTATTGCCATTCGCGTTCGGCGAGGAGCCGCTTAACTCAGGTCAAGTAGTAACGGTACCGTGCGCAGTGGTCGAGGGCGATCAACCCTTGCAGCTCCGTTGGACCTTAAACGGTCATGCGATCTCGCCGCACTCCGGAATCTCGATCGTGGATTTGGGCGGACGTGGCGCCATACTCAGCATAGGATCCGTCCAGGCGACCCATGCTGGAACGTACACGTGTGTCGCGGAAAACCTTGCCGGCAGACACGAGCTGTCGGCCGATCTCATTGTGAACGGTGCATACTCTGATCCGCAAGGATCTACTCGATATTTCGTTGAGTTCCTGCGAATTCTCCTCAATCCCGTATATCCAAGCTGCTTCCCTATCCGTCATCCTAGACCGCCGCTTCTTCCCATAGCCATAGACACTCGGTTCAAGATCGATTTTCATTCAAATATAATCCGTCGCGCTCTTACCGATCTTTGTGCGACAAAGTTTAGGTTGCAATCGCCATTTTTGCGGATACGGTCAGACACGAGAGCAGCTGTTACGATTACAATTACCGAGCTAATCGCGCTCAATGATATCGCGTCTTAAATCTCATGCGGCGCAAATTCGCCTCGATAAGCGAGACATTTATTCTCGCCCGCGTGTCTCTCTCTTTCTCTCTTACTCTTTTTCTCTTTCTCTCTTCGTTCTATTATTGCCTGTTGTCTCTAGTTTCTATTCGTTCTCTATCTCCCGGCAGTCGCTCCACATCTGCAGCCGTTCGCGTTCGACGAGGCCAACTCCGGCGATCTGATAATCGTCCATTGCGCGGTCGTGAAAGGGGACACACCGATTTCGCTCAAGTGGTTGTTCGAGGGCCGCCATTTAGAGGTAGGCGAAGGAGTGGGTATCACCGCGTTGGGGGATAGAGTCTCAGCCCTGACGATTCCCGCTGTCAGGGGAGAACACGCCGGGGAGTATGCTTGCGTCGCCGATAATCCAGCGGGCAGTGCTCGGCACAGCGCCCATCTGAAAGTGAACGGTACAGAGAAAACGAATACACAAAAGCATCCAGTAAAAGACAGAGAATAAAATAAAAAATACATATATATACGTATATTTTCTTTAACACAAAGCGAAACCGCGCGGCATGATGATGGTGTTTAACGGGCGTACGCGTAGTGAGAGTACTACCGTTTTGTATGCGTGTTACTATTTGAGCGGAAAGCAGTGGTACGTTTACCCTTTTATTCGGCTGTAGTTACACACACTTACAATATATATATATATATATTTATATATCTATCAGTAGAGCGTTTCGATATGTTAGATTTACGCCCCTTGCTGCCGCTTCACGTACGTCGTAAAATCTCCAATCTCTGTCTATCCTAACTGTATTGTAATGATATTACGAGATATGTGTGTCTGGAAATCTGCATTGCTCGACGCATATTCCTCCTTTCTATCTATAGAGAGTTATCTTCCTTGTAACGAGGTTAAACTATTTAGTTGATTCGTATAGGCGAGAGAGTAGTTTGTGTTGCCCACGTCTGTTTGAATCACGTACGAGGCGTCGATTACTACGAGATGAGCCGTGTCCCCCATTCTCTCCCGGCCCAGAACTGTCTCTCATTCTCTGGCACGTTCTCTATCACTCCGCATCCCTTCTCTCATCTCTGATCTGATCTCGACAGCTCGGTTACAGAAGTCAGTCGATGGACTGCCAGTTCCGATTATTCCAACGCAATTTTAGTTTAGAGCCATCGATTATTTTTCGTGCAATCTACGGAGAATAACAGCACGCCGAATAAAAACATGAGAAAAAGCAACGTTAGTTTCTTGGACGGAAGAGCGTATTACAGAAAACGGACGCGAATGACGACAGACGATCAACCACGATCATTCGCGTCGATCGCGAAGAAACCGGAATGAAGATCGTTACGGGAACTTGGATCTATCTGCCGTTCCGTTGCAGTCCTGCCACGGATCAATCCGTTCGATTTTGGAGACCGACCGATCTATGCCGGGCAGGCCGCCCAATTGGCATGCATGGTACCGATAGGCGACACGCCAATTGAGATCGCCTGGACCCACGAGGGCGAACCATTGTCGCAGTTCATGGGATTCAGCGTCGGGAAACTCGGCCCACGGACGAGTATACTACTGATCGAGCCGG
>NW_017296901.1:1071404-1104721 GCF_001594075.2 Trachymyrmex cornetzi
CTTTCTCTGCCTCTCTTTCTCTTTCTTTCTGTCTCTATCTATACTTACTTCTCACCGCTGTAATTTCCTCTTTACTATGTATCTGCCGGTATTTCCAGCGAGCGAAGATCAATCCGAATATCCTTCATGCTCTGAGAATCAACAGCTTTTGCCGAACCGTTGGCCTTTTCCTCGTTTATTTTGCTCTCATCGTCAGCCGCTCTTATGCGACTTTTTACGTTGGCTTCGATCATCCCTGCGGCGAAATAACGCGACAGGATGTATTTTCCTTTCGCACGCGAATCTCATCGCGTTTCTACATCCTTCACGAACGCGTTCGCCATTCCCGTAGCACAAACGATTTAAATACCACTTTTTGTGATCGCAGGATTGCGTAGGTTTCACATGCAAGTTGCATGTGATCCGTCTCGTGTACGTTCGAGTGTCGATTTATACCTCACCGTACCCCCCATTCGCGCTAAAATGCGTCCTTGTACTATGATGACCGACCGACCATCCAACCACATCTCAGAATTCACCCCACGATCAATTCATCACAACCCTATACCCACGAATGGATTCCCCCAAACACGCCCTTCCTCGACCATCTCTCATCACACATTTTGCCTTGTTCATTTTGTAGACGCGTATGTAGCGTAGATACTTAATATGCATGCATTTATATACATGAACGAGCGTAATCGAGTGTTATTAGTAAACGCGGTACAGCATGATGTACCGTGCTCGAATACAAATTCGATAGCGCTTCGTGCATGCTCGCCGTTAGGTTCCTTCAAAGTCTCTTTTTTGCATGCAACTCCTTTCTCTCTCTCTCTCTCTCTCTCTCTCTCTCTCTCTCTCTCTCTCTCTCTCTCTCTCTGTCTGTCTCTCTCTCTACTCTCTCTCTCTCTCTCTTCCACTTTCTATCTCTCTATTCCATGCATTAGATACCCGCATAATCACTTCAGAATCCCGCATGCCGTGTATTTTATTCATCGCAGTAGCAGGAGCGTGTCGCGTTTTGTTCTGCATGCGACAAAATTGCTACACAATTCGAGTCTTCAACATTTAACAATATTAAAACTATTTCTAATATCTGATATTTATATAAGAATAAATGCTAAGCAGCAATTTTATCAACTTATTTTAAATACAGACACTCAATTTTAACAAAATTCAAAAACTCATTTTTTCAATTTATTTTCATTGTTGTTTCTTTAAATTTCATAAAATATTTCTTAAAGAAAGCAAACAATATAGTCTATTATTACTGTAATTAATACACTTGTCTAAATCAATTAAACTTTAGATAATAATTTTATTACTATAAATAATAAGTTTTGAGACTTTTGAAAAGCAAACGACTCGAGTTTTCAAGCGACTGGCTCCTGGATACTGAACAATGTTATGTACGCAAAAATACATCGCGGCTAATCTATTTATTCTGTAACAGTACCTCCTCGTTGGATTCTGGAACCTACCGATAAAGCATTTGCTCAAGGATCCGATGCACGAGTAGAATGCAAAGCCGACGGATTCCCCAAGCCTCAGGTCACATGGAAGAGAGCTGCTGGTAAATACACTAGCAACCGCAGCCTAACAAATAGTAAATCTTTCTACTTGCATACACTTATTATACACGTCTGTTTCATCTTATAGGGGATACGCCTGGAGATTATACCGATTTGAAATTGAGCAACCCTGACATTAGCGTGGAAGATGGCACTCTCTCTATTAACAATATACAAAAGACGAATGAAGGCTATTACCTTTGTGAGGCTGTTAATGGAATTGGATCAGGCTTATCAGCTGTCATTCTTATTTCGGTTCAAGGTATTTCACGTTTAGTCGTTTTGCATCTTGTAATTTCTATTGCATTTTATACAACTTTTTGCAATATCTTTTTAGCTCCTCCGCAATTTGAAATTAAACTAAGAAATCAAACCGCTCGTCGTGGAGAACCGGCTGTATTGCAATGCGAGGCGCAAGGAGAGAAACCAATCGGCATTTTATGGAACATGAACAACAAGAGATTGGATACGAAGAGCGATCCTCGTTATACTATTCGTGAAGAAATCTTGGCTAACGGAGTATTGTCCGACTTGAGCATCAAACGAACCGAAAGAAGCGATTCTGCCTTGTTCACTTGTGTAGCCACGAATGCCTTCGGTAGTGATGACACTAGCATTAATATGATCGTACAAGGTTGGTTCATATAATTATACATAACATGTTTGATAAATCAACAAAATATGTAAAGTCACGATCCAATTTATGTATTTATTATAGAGGTGCCAGAAGTTCCATATGGTCTTAAAGTGTTGGATAAATCAGGACGTTCGGTGCAATTATCATGGGCCGCACCTTATGATGGAAACAGCCCGATTAAACGATATGTTATTGAATACAAAATTAGCAAGGGTTCCTGGGAAACTGATATTGATCGAGTGCTCGTACCTGGATCGCAACAGAACGTAGCCGGAGTGTACAATCTAAGACCCGCGACCACCTACCATCTTCGAATCGTCGCTGAAAACGAAATTGGCACATCTGATCCATCTGACACGGTCACCATTATCACCGCAGAAGAAGCACCTACCGGCCCGCCAACTTCCATTAAGGTGGATGCTCTCGATCAACACACGCTCAAGGTAAGTAAAACAATTGTATTGTAATTAGTCCATATACAGAGTGTTTCAGCAATATTTGTAATGTTATTGCTGGAACGTTGTGTGCTGTATAGGCGTCTAGGAATATATATGTAATAAATGTAAATTCCATCAGGTAACGTGGAAACCGCCTCCGCGCGAGGACTGGAACGGTGAGATTCTCGGCTACTATGTTGGATACAGACAGTCGTCGGACAAGCCGTACATGTTTGAGACTGTCGACTTCTCCAAGGAAGACATAAAGGAGCACCACTTGCAGATTGCAAACCTCAAGACTTACACCCAGTACGGCGTGGTCGTTCAAGCATTTAATAAAGTCGGCTCCGGACCAATGAGCGAGGAACGTAGGCAACATACCGCAGAAGGCGTGCCCGAGCAACCGCCTCATGACACTACTTGCACAACTCTTACTTCTCAGACTATCAGAGTGTCTTGGGTGTCACCGCCACTTAGCGCGGCAAACGGCGTTATCACCGGTTACAAAGTTAGTAAAAACATGACTCGAGAGGGAGGCATAAAACCATTTGCAGTAGCATCTTTAAATATTTGCTTTAGGTCATTTATGGACCGTCCGATACGTGGTACGACGAGAATACGAAAGACACCAAGATTACATCTTCTAGCGAGACCATTCTGCACGGTCTCAAGAAATATACCAACTACAGCATGCAAGTTCTGGCTTTCACATCTGGAGGAGACGGCGTTAAGTCTGCACCAATTCACTGCCAAACTGAGCAAGATGGTAATTAAGAAATTAATTAATATATTGGTTTATTATATGCGAAAGCACATATTTTTGAATATATTACATGTTCCGTGTCTACTTTCAGCACCCGAAGCTCCTATTGCTATCAAAGCTTTAGTCATGTCTTCGGAATCCATTCTTATCTCATGGCGTCCGCCCAGCCAACCTAATGGAGTTATTTCTCAGTATACTGTTTATACGAAAGCAGACAATGCAGAGGAGCCAACCAGTCAGAAAGTACCACCAAATCAACTAACTCACGAAGCGTCTGGATTAGACAAGCAACAAAGATATGAATTTTGGGTGACCGCTAGCACGAATATTGGTGAAGGTGAAGCTTCCAAGATTGTGACTTTGGGACCAAGTGTTCGAGGTAATTTCTTCATTCAAAATTCACATTTTAGTTGTAACAAATTAAATTTGTGAATCGATTACAAATTTTCATGGTCTGTTTTAAATTAAAAAGTATTGTAAACTTCATACTTTACTTACAGTACCGGCCAAGATCGCATCGTTCGATGATAAGTTCACTGCAACATACAAAGAGGACGTTAAACTGCCGTGTCTCACTGTCGGTGTACCCGCACCGGAAGTAACATGGAAGGTACGAGGAGCTAATCTTCAAACAACCGAACGATTGAAGCAATTACCCGAGGGATCGCTATTCATCAAGGAAGTCGATCGCGCGGACGCTGGAGAATATTCTTGTTACGTGGAAAACTCCTTTGGACATGATACCGTAACTCATCAGCTGGTCGTCCACGGTACATAAATATTCTAACACATGAAAGTTCTAATTACTGATTTTAATTATCCGTTATATTAAAATTAATGTTATATTTTCACAGCTCCTCCGCACTCACCTCAAGTTACCCTTACCGCCACCACCACCAACTCTTTGACGATGAAATTACGCCCGCATCCCACGGACAATGCACCGATTCATGGCTATACGATTCACTACAAACCTGAGTTTGGCGATTGGGAAACCGTTCAGATCAGTTCCACAGCACAGAAATATACACTCGAGAATCTGTGGTGCGGTTCCCGATATCAGATTTATGTCACCGCTTATAACGGGTAACTTTACTGCTAAAATCATAGCAATTTTTGTAATAAGAAATTTCACACATATGTGAGTGTTCTTGCAGAATTGGAATCGGCGATCCCTCGGACATTCTAAACACGCGCACAAAGGGCTCCAAACCAATCATCCCCGAAGCGGCGAAATTCATCGAGGTATCCACGAATAGCATCTCTTTGCATTTGAGCACCTGGTCAGATGGTGGCTGCCCCATGTTGTATTTCGTTGTTGAACACAAGAAGAAGTAAGATGAAAGGATAATCATACGACAAATATCCAATCCAATATCAAGATTGATAATTAAAGACGCATGTTTTCTTCAGAATGCAGCAGGAATGGAACCAAGTTTCGAACAACGTCAAACCAGGCGGTAACTTTGTAGTATTGGATCTGGACCCCGCTAGCTGGTACCATTTGCGTGTTACGGCTCACAATAATGCAGGTTTCGCCGTGGCCGAGTATGAATTTGCGACTTTGACGGTGACTGGCGGTAAGTATGGGTGGTCGTCTGACACACAGCGGCGCCTCGTAGCCGGTGCCAATGGTGGCTGGATTGAACGGTCGCCGAAACGTTTTCTGTTCCAGGCACCATTGCACCGGCCCGCGAGCTGCCGGACGTGAACGGTGGTAGCAACGATGAAGACCCAATGAAAATTTTCATGGCTAACTTAAATCTGGTCGTACCTGTGGTAGCAGCCATACTCGTAATAATCGTTGCCGTCATTGTGATCTGCGTTCTCAGGGGGAAGGGTCACAGTAGCGATAAAGGTAATCATTATAAATATATTTTCTTCTTTAAACAGGTACGATCGCACCTCCCATACGTAATGGTGGTAATGACAACACTGCGGATGTGAGACGGTATTTCCCATGGTTACCCAACTGGCTCGACGTAAACGTGGTGGTGCCAGTTGGCGCGACGGTCGTTGTTATAATAGTAGGAATAGTTGTCATTTGCGTGGCGCTCTCGAGAAGAACTCGAGGCCCGGAACAAACACGGCTGCGAGGTATCTCTTCAGCCGACGAGAAATATTACGAGGGACAATGTATACAAATTTTTTTTAATTACTTTTACTTGTTAAGTCGCATAAAGACGGTGGAGGTTCATCGGGAAACGAAACTGCGATGAATACGAAATTGCAACGATATTCTCAATTAGCTGATCGAGAAAAGTGTCACAATCGTCAGTCATAGATGTTATCATAACCATATTATATTTTGTAATGTCGTGATGATTTCCTGACGATCGATCCACGCGTCGACCACCCTAGTCTTGAAATCCTCTCCGAATATTTATAAATTTCAGAATTTTCCTCTTCCCTACGTTTTCCTTTTATTTCACAAGCGTGGGTGATGGCATATATAATCAATATAATTCGTCGACAATAAGATCAAAAGTATCAAAATGTACGTACATCCACAATTATTAGATTGAGCGTTTTTATTTCAGACGACGTAGTCTACCAGCAAACCGGAGTTGGCGGCGCTACCTTGGACAAACGCAGATCTGATCTTCGCGACGAATTGGGATACATCGCACCTCCGAATCGCAAGCTTCCACCTGTACCCGGCTCAAATTACAACACCTGCGATCGTATCAAGCGAGGTACAGTTATAAGTAAGCCCAACTGCCAACACTTTCCTTTTAGATCAATTTCAACTTGTCTAGTTGTTGTCGCATCGGCACGATAGTTCCTTCTTTCATCTTTTCTCAAGGGATACACATCGAGATTTGCACATACATAGGTTCCCAGGATAGGCTCCCAGTCAGTGTCGGACAGATCCCCAAGCCAGACAGAACCCATATACACGATCAATGCCAGTTTCTTTTTTCGTTCGCCATGCTTTGAAATGTTCTTATATACGTTACCGAGTTTGTATGTCCCTCCAGCGAAAACATAACGTTCGTTCCTACTTGTTTGCGCTTATCACGCCGTTGGTGCCTAACGAGTGTCGACTGTATCAATTTGCGTATTAATTAAACGTTAGAAAAAAAAGCAAAAATAAAGAGTACCTTTTCCCCAGAGCTCGAATTCTCTAAACTCTTTAAAGAGAACAGGGCTATTAGTTGGCGGGAACGAATCTTGATAGGCACCAGCGTGTCGTACGACCTTTGTAGTATGTGTTCGATAGGTGGAACTGGCTCATTAAGGAGTCACTCGACGTGGGATCCGAGGCGACACATGTATGAGGAATTGAGTCACTACGCGCCCAATAGGAGATGCCCACCACCACCACCACGTATGGGCAGCGCGGATGGTCTTACGCACAGAGGTTGGTAATAGCAAATTTGGTTAACGGGCATTCGGCATTCGCCCGATCGCCCTAGAGACTGATAATCGCAGGCCGGAGCCGGCGATGTTGCTGGCTCGTACCAGCCGGTCTTCGTAAGTCCCCTCTCTCTCGTTTCGTGAAACCTTACATCATTTTAACGGCACGTCTCGTTTCTCGATGTTTGCACGTTTCCGCATGCCTGCGTTCATAGCACGCCGACAGATAACACGAACCACATATAGGGAGGAATTACATTCATTCATACATTATCTTTTCTAAGATAGAAGTCTCTATGTCCGTCATATCGATTTTTAGGATTTTTAGAGGATGGATAAGAGGAATTTTGAATATTTTAAATCAAATATATAATTAAAATTAAAAAATGATTACGGCTGCGATATTCATTGTCAGTACTGAAAATCTATACGTAATATATGTTATAGATTTTTAGTACTGTCAGCAAATATTCGAACGCAATCTAATTAATTGAAGACTATAGCAAAAGTTGGGAAAGTTACTTTATAAAAATATCTTGTGTGTGTGTTACCGTTATTCATTACTGATTCTAAAATGTCTTAACTTATCACCATTATCGTTTATACTAAAAAAAAAGTTATTACAGTTGTTACAATTTCCGTTACTTTTTACCGAATTTTTATGATCATAAGTATTTTTTAGAGTGACCGAATTGTCTATGTCAATGTTACTAACTGACCGATTCAACACAAGATCTATAGTGATCATGACTTATCGCAATATGGTCAAAAAACTCTCTTATCTATGTTTTGTGTGTATACCACATATATATTTTACACGCGTATAAAGTAATAGTTATATTCATTCAAGAATATAACCATTAACGTTATAAATAAGAAAACCTTTTACTAATGATATAATAATTATAGTAACGCGTTACTTTTACTCCAATCTTGAATATAACATTATTTTACGTATAATGTTGTATAACAAAGATTATGTAAATAATCGATAAAATGATTGGACTCAAATTTATTTAAATACATTTTTAATGCACGATCAATTTTTGAAGGTTTAACGATTCATATTAATAGAATGAGAATCGAAGAAAGAAGAAGCATTTAAAGGGGGCAAAAGGAATTTCTTTGGTCGTTTAAATCTGGATATAAGATGCATGTAGAATTAATAGTAAGGATTGCTTGCAAATCTTTTTTTCGATTCCATTCTTAATCAAACTGTATTAGAAATTGCTGTTAAAGTCAAAGTTTACACACGGGAAGCAATCTTTATAACAATATGTATTGTTCAACAATGTCTCGTAGATTTTCCATCTATAGTGACGGAGTCTACCCTGATTGATTGTCCTTTTTTAGGTATGGAGGATGAGATCTGCCCGTATGCTACGTTCCATTTATTGGGATTCCGTGAGGAAATGGACCCGAGCAAAGCTATGCAATTCCAGACCTTCCCTCATCCAGGAAATGGCCATTCTGGCACTATGGGACCACCCGTAGGACATCCGACTAACGCTTCTGCTCATAGCCGCTCTGGATCTCAGTCTATGGTATTTTATAAATCTTTTTTTTATTTAAACAATAAGCAACGTATATTCGTGAATTAGATTACAAATATTAAAAGATTTCTGATATTTTTGTAAAAATGGCATTAAATCACTGACAGTGAAGAGGCTTTGAAAAAAAATATTAATAAATACGTTACTTAAAAAACATCCAACAATAAGATATACTGTGTGCATAAAAGTGCAAAAAATTAAAAAAAGAAATATATAAGGAAAAATAAAAAATAAAGAAAAAGATAAAAAAAATAATAGAGACAGTACATCAGTAATATAATTTTATCGCTGGAATCGCGATCGATTTTTCCCACAGCCTCGTCAAAACGGTCGCTACTCTCGAGTACCATCCCAAGGAGGCGGCAGCGGCACGCACAATGTCTTTTCACCCGAATACGACGATCCGGCAAACTGCGCTCCCGAGGAAGACCAGTACGGATCACAGTACGGACAATACGGCGCACCTTACGATCATTACGGATCTCGCGGATCGGTCGGACGTCGTAGCGTAGGCTCGGCTCGCAACCTTCCCATCTCTGGCTCGCCGGAACCACCTCCACCACCGCCGAGAAACCACCAGGATCAGAATAACTCCAGCTTCAACGATAGCAAGGAGAGCAACGAGATCAGCGAGGCCGAGTGTGATCGCGATCAGCTTGTCAACCGCAACTACGGCGGTCAGTAGAAAGATTCACGACAGCTCGGAGAGAACGAGCGAACGAGGGAGACCATGAAGCTCGACCTGATCCGACGGGGAAGTCGTAAAGCTCGCCTTTCCCGCTCGAATCTTGCGTCCGGTGACATGTTCCCTCTCGAGGAACGATCTCGTTCTGATTCAGCCCTACCTATACTGATGCTCGTTTCATTATGCATTAAGCATTATTAGGCGTACGGCGGCTCATTATGCGGACGTATCGCATGGCGGGCGAGTCGCGAATGAAGAAGACTCGCCGTGGAC
This sequence comes from Trachymyrmex cornetzi, assembly GCF_001594075.2. Lineage (NCBI taxonomy): Eukaryota > Metazoa > Arthropoda > Insecta > Hymenoptera > Formicidae > Trachymyrmex > Trachymyrmex cornetzi. Next base: position 1,080,663 of record NW_017296901.1, read on the forward strand.
TTATGTGTTTTTCTTTCTTTTTTTTTTCGTCCTTTTTAATCCTAATCGTTTATATAGTTTTCCACAAATTGCATGTTACGTGTTGTCGTAGTAGTTTAATCGTTGTGTCAATCGTGCCGTGTGTTTTTCTATTTCAGTGAATGCTCGCGGCAAGGACGGCATGACCACCGAGGAGATGCGTAAACTCATTGAGAGGTCAGTAGAGCGCGAGTGAGCTTGGTTAACGGTGAACGGTTTTAATGGCGTTACACCGTTCCTGCCGCTGTGTCTCGAGCGATTTTACTTTCGCGAGAGCTGTAATTACCGTGTATTGTACCGTGACAAAATGTCCCACGGGCGTTTTCCGAATCGAGCGATGTATCACGATCGCTCACCGCGGCATAGACCGCAATCCGATTCGCCTCCATGATTTTCAATTTTTCTTTAAAAGAATCACGCTACCGATCGATCCTTTCGATTCGCATCCTCGCTACATATCTTCGTTATACTATATATACTTGATTATTTGTGCGCGATTGAATTGTCGATTGACAACGATCGAGGGCACGGTGGTTCGACCTTCGAAGAGCCTCGAATACCCAACTATTTATCTATTTAACGAACGTTTGATCTTTTCTTGTTTCATGACTAATTACTCAGGAAGCCGTAAGTTCGTTAAACATAATCAAGTCAGGATGTACAAACGTTAAAAGACATATGTGAAGAGCTTTTGAGATGCGTCATATCATTTTTCCACTGATTTTCATCATCCCATTGAAGTTCGGCTACCCGATTTGTTTTGCGACGAGCAGAGTAGACGACCTTTCAAAACGTTGCTTTCGGACATGACAAAGTCCCCAATCTCCATCGAAAACGCTTACTAACTTGAAATGTGTTCGCATGTAGCTTTAATGAATAATGCCATGTGTAACGTGTAGTTGTGTAACTAATGCAAAGCTAAAATGTGCAATAGGGATAATACGAGCTGATCGTATTTCCACTGCAGCTATTGCTATTGTCACCGCTTTTCGAACCCTATTCGGAGGCCTTGCTTATGCCGCTAACGACTGACATGTTTACAATCGTCATTATTATATTTTGTTTATTCATAGCATTATCACTGCCATCGTCGTTGCTAGTTGTTATAGTGCATGTTTTCGTACAATTTGCGTGCAGAGATCTCTTCCTCTGATGTAGCAGTTAATGTATTGTTCTTTTACTTCAAAAGTGATACAATTACAAAAATGAAGTTTCTCGGAAAAGTAGAAAAACAACTTTTCAATTTAATAGAAAATTATTGACTAATCAGGGAATATATAATATTGTGCAGAAAGAATATACCTTTAATATGATTAAATGTTATTTTCACGATCATTGAAAAACTACCCTTTTTGAATTGTGATAATTTTTTAAACTATTTTTTTTTTTAGTTGTGACGATTTTTTTTAACTATCCTTTTTAAGTTTTGATGATTTTAATAATTTTTTATAAAGTTACTTTAGTTCACTTTTGATGATTGATAAAGTAACGTTTATCTAACAATTCTAACTCATTTACAGTAACATCTAGAGAATCATGTTTTTTAATTGTGTCACTTTTAAAGTAAGGGAGTGATACGAAGCTAAACAAATGTTTGTAATGCTAAACATAAATATAATGAAAGATTTGCTTAAAATTTATTGCACATACAATAAAAAATGGCGCGGGAGAGATCTCTTTGAACGAATGAGTGGTTTGTTGCGTGGTAAAATGATCGATCGGGGTCGGATATAAAAAACGCAAACTCCTGTTGCAGAAACGAAGCTCCCGGCCGGCAAACCGGCGGCCCCCACGGCGGTCACGGGGGACTCCTCACACCCTACGATACTGTGGCAGTGTAACCTGTAAATCGTCATCTTCCGTGGTCTTCCGCCTCTCTCGATAGCCGGCGCGGCGGCCGCGAGGAAAGGAGCCGAGAGACGCGGAAATGAAGCGCACGCTAACTCTTCCCCCGGTGCTGTCGTCGGTCCAATTTGCAACGATTTACGATAGAAATTAGAGACGTCGTCGCGAGTAGATAGATTCGATTACCGTGTAAGGTGTACGCGTATTGATATCATCTCGAGATCATACGATTACGGACGAGGATTCTGCAGCCCGCCTCGCGAAATGGGACCGCCTCCTTCGCTCTTGCGACCATATCACACGACTTTTCTCTTTCTCTCGCTCACGGCCTTCCGCTCTTTCATTGTACTTCCTCGGGTACGTTCGTTTATATTTGATCCTGGGGGAAGGCCAACTTGAAACTGCCTTGTTTTTGAGAAACCTTTTTGGACCGGTTTAGTCGATTATGCGCATTCGAGAAGACCAAACTCAAGACTGTCTGTATACTCTACTGCCCTTACCGCGAAGGAGGCACAGCGATTCGTGAGGTCAGCCACACTTCGTTCGTAACTCTTTTACGAGTCCTAGAACTCCTCGCGCACGTCCGATTACATCTGAAATTTTTTTGATACCGATAGCTGTAGAAAATGACCTGCGTTTTGATACATGTCTTCCTCGATGACGTGCGATCAGACTCAATAATTTGATAAATGTATACTTGACGACACGAACTTATAAATTAATCGTCTATCTCTGCACACACACACACACACACACACACGTGACGAAATATTTCGAGACACTGAGGGGAATTTGAATCTTTTCGCACTATATCGTCGAACGTGCGCGAGATCTTGGAGGCTCGTGAGACTGCCGCGAGAGACTTGTCCTGTAGGAAGGCGAACACAGCCGGAAGTCGTGTTCGCGGACTGTTTAGTTGCGGCAGAGACGCGGCCCGCGATGGTGCTCTCGGCGACGGTGGATTTAACGGGGGTCTCTTCTGATATACAATATATATCCAGGATATAATCCTAGGTTACATTCGTCGCAGGAGTTGCGAAGGATAATGGAAAAAAAAAAAAAAGAAAGAAAGAAAGGAAACGTATAAACGACATATATGCGTATACATGAGATTAGTTGGTCGCTTTTTAAGTCATGGTTGTGCCACACTGCCGCTCCCTGCGGGCGTACGATATATAGATACATACGTACACATATACTATATACATATACTGTACGATTTATAATTTCGTAACGAAGGTTGTGTCCCCGCCCCTTTTCGCCCTTTTCACCCTTTTCGCCCTTTAGCCCCCTTGACGATCGGTGATCTTGAGTCTCGTGGTCTCGACGTCGCGGAGAGCAAGGTTTATAGGGTACGTCGTCGCATTTTCGTCTTTCGTCGTCGCTGTCATCGTCGTCGTCCTTGTAGCGATCCGTTTAGGCGATCGATTCGAGACATTCCCATATTGTTCGCTCGAAAGGGAATAAGTTTCCTATATACACGAAACACCGATCGACTGTCCGTAGGAAGAACAAGGCGGCAAGCCATCGAGGGAACGCTTCGATATACACACGGCAGGCCAGCCAGAGCCTCACAACATTACGATATACATGATCGCCACGCGCGCTGGCGCGTGCACGCAATATACGCCACACTACACTTGCTGTCGTCCTATATGATATATTATAAATATTTAGTCCGCTGTATACACCTAATTATTCCCCCTCCCCTTCCCCCCCCCCCCCATATCGATCAATTACGCGACGTACCGTACGTAAGATTCACTGACATCGCGACGATGATCGTTACAGGTGTAAGCGATTCGAGTAATAAAAGAAGTTGGTTTAACGTAGATAGTTTGTAAGTCGGACGGATGGTCGCGAGAAGGCGATCGTTGATTATCGCGACGGGGCGAGAGGTCGGGATCTGGTTGACGGAACGTATACCTCAGGACGCAAATCGAAGATCGACGGTCCGCGATCGGACGATTGATCTTTTGCTGGTTCGATGAACGAAGCGGATGCTTCTCGAACTTCTTCGCGTATGCACCAGCCCGACGTCGCGCAACGCCGCGGCCACGACGCCGCGTCTCATAGTTCGTTTTTATCACGATACTATTTCTAGATATATACATACAAATATAAATATAAATATATATTATATATACACTAACTATATATACATACATACGTTGTAAGTAGCTATTTCTAGGTGTCGCATTTGTTTGCCGAGGCGATGCGCGAGCCGACTACCAGTTGGGCGACCGGACCAAGAAACACTCTCGAAAAATTACCATCACGTGGATATCAATTATATTCCCGCGTATTCAACTCTCATCTTGTGAATTATTGTTCCTTGTTGATGTGATTGTCATTAACTCATTTCATCCAATCTATTACATCGATCGAAAGAAAATATTTTGTGAAATTTACTTGATATTATTATTCCGGTGCTAATGACATTTTAAAGTCAATTTCATTCAAGCCGCAATTAGTACGGCCTAAATTGATACTGCCATTCGTTTTTTATTACTCACTGCACTCAGAGACAAACATATAGTGACTATACGGGTTTTGTATTATGTAGAACTAATGTATCGAGACATAATTGAATAAACTATTTTATAATTGCAATGACTATAAAATAGTTATTCAAGTTTATACGAGCGTACATGAACTCTACATAATATAGAGCATTGCTGCTTACTACGTCTTTCCTCTGTGAGTGTGGGATGAGGTTAAAACTGTAAAAATGCGCACACATAGGCTGTAAAGAGAGAATTTTCGAAATAGAGGTTCGAATAGAAGGGTGCTTCGAGTCCGTTCGAGTCGCTTCTGCTCTCGCAGAGGAATTCCTACCCTCTGCCACTCGAAACTGGTTGCGGCTCGACGCGCCAACGCACTTTTACTCATCGATGTGATTTTAAAAGGCTGCGCAAGAAGCCTCGTGTCTCGTGTATATGTTACAATCGCGCTCTTACCGTAATTAACGTAGCCGTATCTCGTCCCAAATCACCCTTTACGATTTACAGTATCACGTTCTACTCACGTAACTCGCCCCCGCGAAACTTTGTCGCTTCGAATCGCTTCCGAATCTAACCAGAGCTAATACGGCACAGGCCGATAACAATGATGATAACAATGATGATGATATTAATGCATTCGTATATAGTAATACGATCACGTCCGCGCGCTACCTTGGTCGCGGTTTTTAACTTTTCTCTTAAGCGAAGTGGACGTCCGCGACGTCGCACAGGTGATAAACGTTTATGTTGTAAGCGGCCCGGGGTGACCGGCAAAAGGGGCTATGAACGAGGCACATTTTAGTGCAGATAAATCAGCTGTTTAATATCGATCCTCGCGATTAACTTCGGCTAAACATCAAATGTTTTTCGCAGCTGGAACGTTGCGACGATGATGAGTAATACTCAAAGACTGAGAATTTTACGTCCATGTTTGCTTCATCCATCTCATTGCACACTCGCGGTTACTTTTTGTGTACTTCCACACAGTAGAGCATTGACATATGCGCCGTCCTCGTGCCTTTCTTGCCGGATACCCCCCGTGCCCATCGTTCGCTCGTCGCGCTTCTCGTGATCGACGTTATATATATAGGTACTGCGTAGTAATTCTTTGCAAGATTCGACGTTACTTTTTTGAGGGACGCCGCGAAGCGTGTCGCTCGCTTGTGTATGCTTGATTGATAATATTGCGTTGAAAGCATTTGGCTGTTCTTTTCGTACGACGGCGAGCGCGGTTCTTCGAGCTCGTGTTCTCTCCCCCTTTCCATTCATTCCTTCCTTACCATCGCTGATCGCGTTGCCTGTCAAACCCGAAGCGTTTCCTTCGCGTCCTTTTGACGATCCTCGCGTACGTGCGAAAGAATTCGCGGGAACGTGATCTCACGTTTGATAGTGGATAGTGGAAAAGTAACCAAAAGAAAAAAAAAAAAAAAAAAAAACGCGCAACATCGTCCGCGTTCGAGGAGACTCGAGGATCCGCTCGCAGTGTACCGTTTCCTCTCAACGCCACTATTTTATGTTTTTGTACCAAAGTTGTAGCATCTAACTTTGCGTTGAATAAATAAACCTTAAAATGATCGTCGTTTCGTATTTCTTTTCAATCCTTTATCAATTATTTATAACAAAACTAGAAATGTTTGCTATAAACATTTGTGTTTCAATAACTATTACTATCTTAAATATCTTTGTATTTATTTATGCAGATGGGGACGCTTCAGAGATTTCAAAGTCAACTTGGTTTTTTACTTTTTACAAATAAAATTATTTCTTTTAAATATAATTTCTCTAGTTATTCTGCATACAAGAACAGACGTATAAGCCCGATCTACATAAGACGCAAAATGCGAGTCACAGGTCGTAAGTTTGTTGCGTCAACCAATCCGATGCATCAATTTTAAAAATGACGCTTCGAAATTGGCTACTTGTATACTACCGTAACATTCTAAATATTTTTTAACACGTTTTTTTATATTTTTCATATGTCGAATTTATTGTAGTTACGTTAAAACAAACAATTCATTCTTTCAAGTTATTTTTTAAAATAAATATTTTTATTATTTATACGCTTCAATAAAGATATTATTATTATTATTTTGTTCACTATTACTGTCCCAGCTAATGCTAAATATTTATAAAATCAATTTGTATTCCAAATGGTTCCTATATTCCAAAACAGAACAGGAATATTCAAATAATAATGAAATATTTGGATATTGTATGAACGTTTCTTGTATATATCATTAAAATCACTCACTTGCGAGTAGTGCGCATTCCCGTTGACAGATGGATGTGGCAGAGTTGCATTAACTCGTAAATAAGAATCATAATGGGAAAGAATATAAAGTGTAACATTTCGCCTGTGAATTGAGCCTCTAAAATTAGGTTCCAAGGTGAAAATAAATGAAATGTGTTTTTGACAGTACAATTCTGTTTAAAAATGAATTCTGCGGGACCTGGAATTTTTGGGAAAGTTATCATCTTGTGGAATATGTATGGAACATTCTCCGAATGTGTAACGATTTATGTGAATATACATGAAATATTTAACGATTATTTGAATTTATTGTTTTGACATTCTGCAAATATTTTGAAATATACCGGAATAATCTTGAAATATTATTTTAGGATTTTAGAAATATTTTATGAATATTTCAAAAATATTTAGCATTAACTGAGATACATAATGCCTCGGTCGAATTTGTAATTATTAATTAACTTTTAATACTACACGTAGGGTAGAGAGCGGGACTTGTTGAGCCAAGGAGCAATAAGAGAAATAGAAATGTGCAAGTAAAATATATATGGATATGTCTATATGCTTGCGTAAAATAGCACGAAGACGGAAATTACTGCGCTGAATATATTAATCTGTCAACGGCTGAACACGAGCACTTTTTCACTTTCGTGCAAAATTAAAATTATTAGGTAAATATTTTTTCTGGTCTATATGGTAATTGAAGTAATTGATAAAAACTATATGTGTTTTTTTAAGTTATTAGTACATTCTTTGATATTCAAATTACTATTTTATTTACAGTTTTTTTAATTATAAAAGAATATTTCAGTTGACACCGGTATGAGATTTGCTAGGCCAAAGATTCCATAACTATCTTATAAACTCAGATACTTAAATAAAATTTGTCTTTATTGATGTTGTTTATTTTATATTAATAATCAAAGATATATATTTAATTTTTATTTAATTTAAAAAAAGTAAAGTTTTAGTTTTTTTTAATTTTGTTAATTAAGAAATTATTATAAATTATCATACATATAAGACATAAAAAGATTTTATTAATATGTGTTTTATTAATATATAATTTTATTAAATAATTATCTTTATGGCTCAATTTATTCTTTGAGATTGCTCAATATACCCTATGCGATCCATCGAGCTACTTTGTCTCTTTAATCAACAAAAATTTTTTTCTCATTTACGAAATATATTAAGGACTTATAAATACGTAATTATTGTCTAATACAATGTTTTAAAGCAAATCTCATTGTTCTATCATAATTGTGTAAAGATTTATAGTAATTTGAATGAAAAGTGTCACAACCAGTCCACTTTACCTTACTCCAGCTTCAGTTTAGGATTGTGTTTCAACAAGAGCAACAAATATAATTAATTGTATAAAAATATTACAAGATAAGTATTTTTTAAATTCATCGATAGATCAATCTCACTATTCGCAAATGCAACTTTACTCCGCAAAATGTGTACGTTTTTTAATTCATTAATTAATAAATTAAAGAACTTGTTTTGTAATAAAAATTAAAGAACTTGTTTTCATAATATAAGGTATCAAAAATATCATTGGCCGTTTTGACTAAACAGCGGCGCCTTTCTCGCTCATTTGTATTTGAATATATCTCACGGTGAATTTTCATTAAATATTATTTATTATTAATTTCTTCGGTCCTTTGATTTACAGTAGCGAATTCTCAAACCGCTACCTTGTCGACGGCGCATTTTACCGGCCTGACGTTGGCGACATTATCCCGACGTTCGACGTCGGTCGGTCGGCAGTGACGATTGTTTACACGATGGCGTCCGGCGGTGGTACGTGTTCTTATTTTCTATTTCCGCGTAACCATGGGCCGGTCCGGCCATCGCTCGGCCAGGCCCGATGTTCGAAATCACGCTCTAATAACGGTCATTTACTGTTTACTTTTTTTTTAACGACAGAAAACGCGACCGAGGAACGGACGGAGGCGTCAACGCCGGCTCAACCCGTTGCCAATGCCGTATCCGAGACGACCCACGTAAGTGAGCCACATAACCTAGAAACGTCGCAACTGCTGGCACGCACGAACATACGGTGATATTTCGTTCGAGTTACCGCCGAGCGTATTTACCACGGCAATAATACGCCGATACATTTCAGAATTCACGCGTTCACGGCGCAAAGGTTAGGTTAGGTTAGGGACTGTTTAAGACGGTCAGAGCAGCGTCCTTGTCGTATTTATCATCTGACGTTTGCCAGCTGATAACAACTGTCGCGCTGGAACACTAATATTTTGCAAATTCGGAGCATGCGTTTCGAAACTAAGAATTACACGTACAACAGCAATTTCTAAAATGTACGCAGATATTACAATTCTTTAATTATTAAGTGCTTTTGAAAAAATTGTTTATAAATGTATAAACTTTGTATTCTTTTTCATTGCAGAAAGTGATAGGGATGGATAAGGATGGCGAATTGTCTGGTGTACCAGCAAAGAAACCTCGTGTCGAAGTGCAATCTCTACCAACCAGACAGTATTTAGATCAGACCGTAGTGCCGATATTACTGCAAGCATTGTCATGTCTGGCCAAAGAGAGACCCGCCGATCCTATAAGTTTCCTCGCCGGTTATTTATTGAGAAACAAGAATCAGTATGACAGCGGCGGTTCGCCGCCGACTAGTCAATGAATGCTTCCACGTCTGTGCGTACCCGTTTTATGGAAATTTGATGAACATTTCTTCGTAAGAAATCTCTTTTGATTTTTTAAATACATATTTATGATAAACATATATACTTTTGTATTTTCGTATATAAAATAAAAATGTGTTAGCTTTTTACTGTAGGGATGACAATGATGCATAAATGTACAAAATATCTGAATGAAGCATAGTGCTGTGGGATTGAAGTTCAAGGGGAAAAAATAGTAATGTAAAATTATCAAGATGACAACGATTGGGAGAAAAGAACGGGGCACACTATATTATACTACTTGACTTGTCTACAATGCTGTCGTGTTTAATGTTGTTCGGTTAAGCGTGTCTTGTTTAATCATATTGCGATTGACTACAGTCACTCATCAATGCGATCAATGCTTGGAGTATTTCCACTGTGTTGCGTTGAACTCTAACCAAAAAGTTTTTTACATTAAATTATCCAATTACCGATATGGACACTCTGTGCCTTAGTTAGGCTGCTGATCAATCAATTATGAACAATGTATTATGCTTCCAATGAGTGGTTCGCCAAAATTGAATCGAGTCACTACGCATACAACTGTCCTGCGATTAGAAACAATATTACGATCGCTCTTACAATTTTAGACGAATTTGCGATTGCATTGTAGACTACGCTTTACACTAACTGTTCACAAACACGGCGCTACGTGCCTCTGACAGAACACTCAAGATGGATTTTTTCCATAATCTCTCAAGCTTCACTCCCATGGCCTAAAAGGGTATTTTACGCTCCGTCCAGATATTTTGTACGTTCATGTTTTAGCGAGATGAAACGGTGTTATTCTGAGAAATGTAATGTTAAGTAGTCTTGAATTAAAAACAATTTTTAATATTGAAATTATTTAAAAAAAATATCATTTTCTCTCTGAATGGAAAAGTAATGTTAAAAATGTTTTAATTACGATGATATCATTTTCAAATTGAAATATTTGTTAGAAAAAAAATCGGTCTAATTTTTCTATATGCAAGCGTTTAAATAAAGAAAAATGAAGAAATCAAACATACCATTTTTTCTGAAAGGATATCGCAAAAATAATGCATAAAGAACATATTGATTTCTTTGGTTCACTTCTTTACAAATCCGTAATGCAAGAGTACGAGATAAAGGGCGGAGAGAAGGACCACTACCATCGGTCCAATAAATCGTAATGAACCCTCTGCACTCGCGTTGATTTTAATTGGAACGGCGATTTAATTGGAGGCAATTAAATGTAATCGCGCAATGAATCGGGGTTAAATTTATCTCGCGCGCGCTCCAATAAAATCGATAATTTACATCAGAGACGTGCAACGTTCGCGAGCTACACAATTACAAAGAGAAAGCGAAAAGAAAAAGAGACCGCCTCGAGGGCGTTACGTTTTATTATTCTTCACGTCTTATTTCGTTTTCTCGTTGCGATTTTCGTCCCGACGAAAACTCGTCTGGTTGGTCTCATCGTCTGGGTAATTGGACTCCCTTCGGGGTCGTCGACGAGGAACAAGGAAAAGAAAATACACGGGTAGCGACGTCCGATTGTGCCACTCGGGCTTTAAATGACGACGCGAGAAGATATCGGGGTAATTTCGTGGCCGACAATTCGCACGGCGACATCATCGGACCTGGTCCAATTAACGGCAAAGGATCCTCTTGCCCGAGTTCTCTCCTCGTATATCCTCTCGTAGAACTCTCGATCCTTACCCGTACTACACCCGTACATTGATCGTCAACTCTTAGTCCTTTGTTTCGTACCCATTTAGTTGGAACACTCGATGCGTTTCTGCGGTGATAAGATAAACATACTGAGCGATATTTTTACTAAACCTAACTTTACTAAAGTACCTTACAAGGTACTTTACCAAGTAATCTACTCGTCTTTGAATTGTTAAAAGGTTCATTCACGGATTTCGTGGAAAGCCCTAATTGTAAGAATGTCATAAAACAAGAAAAAGAAAGAGTAAAGTAACTTAATTTTTATTCGCGGCGCGAGAGTCTGAAGCTTTTCTTTCACATTTGTTATCCATCACTTATGTAATGTAATACGATTTTAGAAAAAAATCGACGTTAGTTTTCAACAGTTTTGATTTATGTGTAATTCTGTACATGCAATAACGATATGAGTTGGAGCGTTTTTTTTTTTTTGCGATAAAACGCCGTAGGAATCGGTTTAAATTTCATCGGATAAGTGAAGGACTAGTACATTTTAGTGTTTCATGTGATTGCACAATGTGCGAGTGCATTGTCGAGCGACGCAGTTTGTAATATCGGTTCTGTTTCTGTATATTCAGAGTGAAATTTCACCGTTCGCCGTTCGTTCCCACAACGGATTGCGAATAAACGCGCAAAAGCGGAAAGTCCACGCTCGCGGCACAATGCGGAAGTTCGACGGGACTGTCAATGACGCAGTGACATCCACCTTCACCTTTTTTCACTTCCTCACGCGCGTGAAGCTCACAATAGTTTCCACGTTGATATCATCTCCTCTCCATATTCCTGTTCGCCGTGCTTTTCCAGCTTCAGAACTATGTAAGTAGTTTTATATGCAATGTTAGAATACATATGAAAGCATGGAATATCTCAAAGGCGTTTTTTCTCGGCTAGATGATGCGATGAATATGGACCTGAATGAAATTTTATTAAAAAAAAACAGATAGGATAATTTTAAACAGAACAATAATAGTTAAATTTAGGTACGTAATAAGAATCTGATTATTTTATTATACGAGTATTTCAAAAAATTCTAATGTATTCAATGTTTTTACTTATTTACAATTATTTATGCTATTAAAAAAAAAATGCTTTTTATAAGCCGTCTTCTTGATTGACAACGTTATATCCAGGGTAAAAAAAAGCTTGTTTAAACAGAGATAGTAAATTTGATAGATAGCAGCCGGTGTAATTTTCGGGAGTTCAGTGTTACGGGCACACAGATACGTAATGAAACGCGACGACTGACGCATGGTTACATTTTTACGTATCTACCGTATATTGTACAGCATCGAATTCCACGTCTGCATCGAGAATTGAACTCGCCGAAATTGTACCGATTTCAATACTCGCTCTCTATATACATCGGTCGAGATTCCGGACAGATACCTTCCCTCCTGTTCTATTCTATATCTATGCTATTCATGCTGGTCGTACTCTCGATATGCGTGCAGTAATCACGTCCGATGCCAGATCAGCAGATTTTGAAATTGTGCTAACAGTGACCATGACCACATCACGTGTCGAACGTGCGATCCGAAAGATTGGCGGGTCGAGGTATACTCGTATGTACAGGGTGGGCCATCTATTGGTACGTTTTTAAAAATGCGATCAAATGAGCATACATTAATGATAGTTCCGGGCCGCGTATTCTTTCCGGGGTCGCGGGACCCTCTTACCCTCTTATTGTGGCTCACCCCCTTATTACGCGCATACGCGCGCGGTATGCGCGTCTGGTACACGTGTGCAGTGTGCACTGCACCCAAACAATTCATGGGTAATCGAGGGCCGTGGCTAATGGGCGAACCGTGTCACGGTTTTCGTCGGGGCGTGCAGGTTCGGCCTGCCGGTTCGCGCCTGCACGCCCGCACTCGGGAGGACTCGGTCCAATTGGCACGCATATTGGAATTCTATTACCGGGATTACGGCCGGTAATTGCTCGGTTTAGCGCAATATCGCACGGCCGTCTGTGCGCGTCGCGACGCTCCGGCAGGCCGATGGCGATCGTCCAGCGCGTGCAGGATTATCCGCGCGCCTGGTCGCCGCTCGCGCGTGCGTTCCCTCATTACGATCAACGACTAATTAGTGGGGTACCAAATGATGGATACTAAAAATTTTCATTTCCTCCTCTATCGCTGTTGTCTTTATCATTGTTGTCTCTTTAAACGCGCGGGATATACAGCTCGGATAATTGTAATAAATCGGGCCTTTTCTCCAGCGAGATATTTTAGAAAGAAAAAATAATTGCAATTATCATAATTTAACTATAATTTGTAATCATTTTCGATACCAGCTATATATTTTTTGGTTTCAGAGCTATGATTACATAGGCATATAAAAAAATCTTTTGATCCAGAGACTAGACCATAGTATTCTGATGTGTTATTATTATTAATATTATGCTAGTATTATAAAACAATTATAAAAATGGTGTTTTTAATTATCATTATTTGCCGTGCAACTGTAATCATAAATACCAAACACTTTTCTCTCGGTGTAATAATTTTAAATACCTTTATCAAACGGATGTGGATATTAACTTTGATACGTTGCTACGACTGTTCACAAAGTGCTATTCTCGTATCAATGTGTGCATGTGTGTTCTTGAGATTTCAGATTAACTCTCATAAATAGGATTATCTAATGGATTAACAATATAATAGTGTAAACATAGCTATCTATTTATTTGCTTCTGTGGCCGTTTGATTTCGACTTGCATTTGAGATAGATAGCTCGAAAGCTTAGCAAGTTTGTGATGTACAACATCCTTTGTAGAGCCCAATTAGGCAATCGCGACTGCTAAGACGGATCGTGGATCGGTTTTGGCAAGTGAAAGCTAAGATTGATTAATTAATGCGATGGAATACTGCAAATAATTAAATAATGCAAGTCCCTGGGGCTATTCGCGTATAGGAGTCAAAGGACCGCAATATTCGCAATTAGAATATTGATGTGTAGGAATTATATATGTAGACCTATAGAAACAGAATTTAGTTTAGATTTTTAAAAATATGTATTAATTTCGATTGAATCGAAGATACAAAAGATAGAATTTAAGTATTGTTGATACAAAATTATACGTATTTTATATTTTTTTCTAAATTTTTTTATTAAATACGGACCTGAAAACATCGAACAACAAAAAATATAATACACAATGCAATGGTAAATATTTTTGGAGGAATAAGCGTTTGACATAATATTTTACAATCCTACGGTTTAACGTTTCTCTGCATCAGGTTTTTTTCCCCGTATTATACATGGCAGAAATCACGGATTTATAGAGCGATTTTTTTGAAAGTGAGTGAGTGAGTGAGTGACAGGAACGGCAGTGGACGAAATCGCTGACGTTTCCGTTCGGCCAGAGTAAGAATACAAGTCTTATGAAGTGCAGCAGTATTTTTCGAGATTCTTTTCACCAATGCGACACGGGATTATATAAAATGTTTCTACATAACCGAGAACTCCGCCGCAGCTCTCCGCTTTTGCGGGGTGTCGGGGAAAAGCGCTTACCCAGCAGATTCGCGTTGGCTAAAGCCCTCCTTTCTCTCGTATTTTTTCGTCGCTTGAGTTTTATCTGATAACGGCAAAAATATTTTTCGGCCTCGACCGCGGAAGATGATACACGATCTTTTGTTGTCACAGCAAAAAACCGAAACAATAAATATCGATATGAATTCGAGTTTATTTTTACGATTAACTGTGTTTCGACTTTCGGAGAGTACTGACCTTAGTCATCGCAGACGACCTGCGTTTTATTATACGTAAGAATTTATAAAAAATATTGAAATTCAAGTTTTATATTAATCATTAAATTAAATAAATTCTTTATGTTATTTCCGCAAACTGTTGGTATGAGAAATGTTGATTTGGATCATTGCACTGAAATTGCAATCTCGTTATCCCAATATTGGATTGTAAATAATCCAATAATCACATAATACAGATATTTTGAATAATTACTAGCTTTCTACATCGAAGTGTTCGAATATTTGAATTTCGGAGTAGCATTGCGCTACCGTCTGAATGAATATCTGAATATCCAAATGGCATCAAAATTCGGATTCGTTTTGTGGATTACAAAAGCATTTTGCTTTTGCGGACGCAGGAACTTCTCTCTTTGATTCATCGCAACGTACCGCGGGAGATAATCACGGGAAAGCGCAAGTTGGCGCTTTTGAACGGGTTAATTCGCGAAGTGGCATTATTTCCGGCGAGATAGCCGCGTTTCGAGGACGGTCACTTCGTTATCAGGCAACCGCGCGCAGTCAACAACGGCGACCTCCGCGGTGCGACGCTGGCAACTTAAATATTTGTCGGAGATTATATTCATACCTCGGGTTCGCGGGGCGACTTTTTAATCAGCTTGTCGGCGTTCTTGCTCGCATTCTCCCTGCCCTTCGTTCCGCCAAATTATCCCGCGGTCCCGCTGTAGATTTTCATTTCAGATTTGGCTGCGGTACTCTCTGGCCTCTGCGCGGACCCTGCGGGAGAAAATAGAAGTCTGCTCCTCATCTTCCCTTCCTCCATTTCTCTCTCTCTCTCTCTCTAGTTTGATTTCAATCTGTTTGACGGTCTACCTCTCGTCTCGTACCGTAACTTGCTCTTACCGTGTGCCTGTGTGGCGACGACGATGTCGCGGCCCCAGGAAGACAACGAGACATAAGAAACGTACGTTATCGGGCTGCGGCATCTTGAACGTTCTAACTTCGTCTTATTTTCTCTCTCTCTCTACCGAAGTCGAGTCCCTCAGACTTACTTCACGAAGGTCATCCAGGCGTAATTACAGAAATCACTCATGTTACCCCCTGGCGAGACGATCTATCTATCGGGTTGATCGGGTTCTACTTTGGAAGATCTTCGCGATCTCGATCTTTAATTTTCTTTGAGTAAGCTACCAATGTTATCGTTCGATCTGTGTTTTTGTACCTATTTAGTGCAAGTTAAATATTTACTTAGTTACAAGAAATTTGTCATACGAATGTGTAGCAATATGATTCAGTAAATTTCTGACGTATAAACGTAATCAGAAAGATTTTATCAAATATATTATATAATTTATGTATTATAAAAGTAATTTACGTATTATAAAATATTGTTATATTTCTTGAGAGAGAGAGAGAGAGAGAGAGAGAGAGAGAGAGATATCGTTATTTGTTAAGTACTCAGAATCGGCTTTTCTCAAGCCAAAAAGTAATACATAATTAAGAAACAGAAGAAAAAAAATTGAAACCAAAAACATAAAGAGAACAAAATATAAAAAAGGGAGAGAGAGAGAGAATATTAAAAAATCCGTTTATTAGTTTCGGCATAGCAAAATGTTAATATTATTCTATTTAAAAGCCAATTATATAAAATCCGACGCCAGTAAAAAGATTGTAACAAACGTATAAAAATAATTTGCATATTACAAAATATTGTTATATTTCTTTCTCAGAGAAAGAGCATTACCAATTTGTTTATCAGTTTTGGTATATCAAGATACTAATATTATTTTATTAAATATAGCCGTTTATATAAAATCTGGGATGGAATGTATAATTGCACGAGAGAGAGAGATGCAGGAATCGTTTAATTAATTTCGACTGTAAGTTAAAAGCATCATTTATAGATATCGTCTTTTTAAAGTATCTAAAATCGATACTATCGTATCGTAAAATAATGGCACGTGATTATGACTGGGAAAATATTTCAAAGCTGTACATTGTACACCACGTACTGTATATCGCAGCGGGTTATTATTACCCGATCGCGAGACCGTAAAATTCGATCTTGCGAACAAAATTGCGATCGGCAGGGAGACTTTCCGAAACGCGTGCAACTAGGACGTTTCTCGGGTGCCGTCTATAATGGCTGGAACTTTATTGGAAATAAATATTTTTTGCTCTTGCAGCCGTGTACCGTTACGGTAAGAGCGGTTAGCAAGGCGATATCGGTATCGCCTGCACGGTCTGCATCGATTCGATGAAACATTCCTACGAAACATTACCTTTCTTTCAATGGAGCTTAATGCACAGATCCACCCCCGTGGGCTTCGGTTTTCGATCGCGGAGTTCTCTGCTTTTACCCTCTACCCACCCTTTATCGTCTTCCTTCTGGCAGCAGGTCGGCGTCTCTCGTCTCGGCAAAGCGCTTAATCCTCCAACGAGTCGAAAACCCCGATGGTATTACCGCAAATGTTGATTTGTGGTAGCGGTGCCGGACATTATTTATAATTTGCGGGTATTAATAGTCGAGCTTGTATCCTTGCGTATAGCATCTATTCCCTCGACCTTTCCTCCTTCATTTCCCCCGTTATTTTTATCTTCGCCCTGCCTTCTTTTTATGGATCTAATGTTTTCAGAACAGTATTAAATATGGATTAATATATTAAACGTGCTATTGATATTAAAAGAACTTTAATTAAATTTAATAATACCTCTATTATTTTATCAATGTTTTTAGCGATGGACCATTTTTTTTTTTTTTTCAAGTACTCGATCATTATTAATTTTTCGAATACGTTTATATTTTATAACATTTTTTACGAGAGATATTTACATTTGTGATGTTTTATATATGTTAATTTTAATGATTGATAATTGTTATTACATTTTTTTATATAACCAGAACATGTGTCTAATTATATTTGTGCACGTGCGGGTATTACGAGAATTTTTACATATTACTTAATTAATCAATATGTAACACATTTTCCACGCTTTTATAGCGTTTTAAATATATAGCAGGTAAATTTCTATTAGATTATAAATGTAAAATATGTTTAGTCACATTCAAAAATAATAATAATGTTACGTGGTTCGTTTACTTTTGAGTGAGGATTTCAATAGTTGGAAAAATCGAACGTGCTCGATACGATTATAATAATTATTCGTTTCTTGTCGTTCCGCTTGATCGTGGACGGTTTTTCAAGCTGCGGATTTTAAAGCCCGGAAATCTTGCATATGTATGAGTCGCCACGTTTCTTTTTCGTCGCTGTATTTTCCGCTGTTCGCTGTTACTCGTCGCATCCCTCGTCTTCACTCGACGAAAGCGCGGAAAGAGTATCGAAACGGTGGAAAGCCACGCGGCGTGCGAGCGCGTATACTGGCGTATAGTCTCGGTCTCGCGGAATACGTTATTTCTTCGGACTGTTATTTTCACGGTGGAATTCACGGATATGGCGCATAGATAACGGAACCAGATTTCGCCGTCGCGCCATACCTTACCGCGGAATAATACCTTACCGTCGTATAACTCACTACCAGCGAACCGATATTTTTCTCTGAAAGCCACGCACAGCGCCTGCTGTAGTTTGCTCCCTTTACTCCTTTCCTACTTGCGCTTGTCGTCCGCCACATTGCCCATCAATCAACCAATTTCGTGAGTTTAATTTTCGCGTGTCACACAATTTTTTCTTTTTTTCTTTAACATAATAATAAAATGCAATTATTTTCATATTTAATACCTAATTTTATAACGAAAAGACGCTGATAATTTTATATTCCAAAAGTAGCACAAGTAGCTATTTTATCGAATTTTTAAAGTGTGTTACTTTATTATTATATGTTCCTCCAACAAAACGCTCCAACATTTCAATGGACGTGCTTAAATATTTAGAGTTAAGTTGCGCCTCGTAAAATGTTAACAAGCACAGGAAACTGGTAATGAAAATGGCTGTTGCTTCGCTTCCGCCTTTCTTCCTCAGCTTGGCGTATTACGTATTTTGCAGCACCGAGCCGAGAGTGCCAGTCTTCTGTCACATTGCAAAAGACCAAAACAAATTAGTGGATGTAATGTAATTGCACAGCACCAATTTATTTCCGCTGCGCGGCGAAGCGCAACTTCGCGTTTCGGGCGTTCCGCCGTAAATGAAATTAAGATCACGAAACGTGAAATGGTCGCGATTTCATATAGGTACGCGGAGATAACGAAACGATCATACCTTTGCGAATTAGGTGAAATGTCAGAAGAGGAAAAATGAGTCCGACAATCTCTCGCCTATATAATACGGCGAGCCGGAAACGATTGCTCTTGATTGAATTGTACATACAGAATTGATTCCCTGTCAATATCCACCGCATTCGCTTTTCCTGACATTCAGATTAAATAACATAATCTATTTCCTTATTCTACACACGGAGCCGTCCGCATCTTTCCTTTATCGACAGCAAATTCTTTGACGAATATTGAATAGATTCCTTGTTGTTTGCTTGAATATTTTCTCGGTCTTACCTTTTATAATTTTATTTAGTAATGTTTGTTACTTCGTTAATTAATACGTTTCAATTAAAGACGAAAAATGGAAAAGTCTTGTAATATTGTATTGAGAATAATCAAATTATATTGAGAATAAAAAAGGAAATCAGACGTTACGAGGGAAGCAATTAGAGGGCTTTTCCACTAAATTTTCCACTAAATAACCCCTAAATAACCCCGCGATGTTTGATTTTATTCAAGAACTCTTAAAAATACTTGAAGAAGTTATCCTTATTTTTTCTTCGTGCAACTCGTTTCAATTTCATGTCATAGAGTCATTCGCATCTCTCGAACGCGCGCTTTTATACGATATGGCGGTGTTTTCGCGATTCGTACGCGCGATTGCGTCGAGATCCCGGTAAAATCGCGACGGTAAATGAGTAGAAATTTATTAAGTTCTCGTGGAGTGATTAAACAGAAAGTAGTAGGAGCGGATCGAAGATGTTTACGGGCGGGATTCGACGGGCGGCGACGCGACGCACCGACGCACCGATGCACCGACGCGCAACGCACGAGCCAGGCCGCGAATTGGAATTCTCCACCTAATAAATCACCGTTATATATGTGCAAACACGACGGCGATGCATTCACAGGGCTCTCGCCATTTCCGTATCCCGATATTCATTGCTCGACATGAGCCGCGTCTAGTTATAGACTTGCCGAGAGAAAGCGAATACTGTTTCGCCCTGGGATGTGCATAGGATCAGGCATATGATAAATTAATCATTTCTAGGATATATATTATATATAAAAAGCACAAATTTTATTAGAAAGGAAAATCAATTTCCATTTAATTGATCTTGAATCGATATGGAATTGAGTTTGAATATTAGGTTACATTAAATCGATGAATCTAATCAAAGCGTAAAAAGTTGAGTGCATTCGCAATTATGTCTCCGCCGCCATCATCGCACTTTTTTTATTTAATAAATTAGCTGTCAATTAATTTCATTCTCTCGTCAATTGCACTTGTGCGCGACTGAATAGCCTGCATATCGAAATATATTTTATTCTTTTTAATAATGTGACTTTTTAAACCGTAATTGTAACAAAGATATTTAAATAAATTTATGATTTAAAAAAATTATAACTTTTATTAACATATATATATTAAAAAAAAAGTTATTGAAATGTAAACATTATCGTGAATGTAAATGTCGTTTACATAAAATGAAAGTGGACGAGGAAAGCAAGCATTCTAACAATTGAGAAAATAAGCATTTTAATATTTAAGACGCTGTAATTTTACTTTTTTCCATGTGAATTAAATGCGCGTCGTTTCTCCAGATAATATCAGAATAAATAACGCCGAGTCCGGGTTCTGAAACGTTTTTCACGGCCTATCCACTCGCAAAATCGCGTTTGGGACACTCTGTTTGGGAGAGAAACTCGTAAACCACGCGGCGAAACGACGGTCGTGTTTCTTGCTTCGTCATTCCCTCGACACCAACCCCTGCCAGCCGTTGTTGTCGACATTCTGATTCGCCGTTAAAGATGGCCCGGCACTATCTTAATGGATATCTAGCTGGCTTTCCGGATCCATGCTACAACACATACGGCACCCTTCGAAACTTCCCCTTCGATGTTCCCAATCGTCCCTGACGGCTGAACATTTCTTGGATCAAACCTATTTCGGATAACAAATTACGTCGAGAAAGTAGATGGGGAATTTATCAAATTTATATACTGCTTTAGACAATATATACATATAATACGACGGTTTCGCTGACTAACTGTTCGTCACTGTTTCATTTGAAATCATTTGGCTTTTAAACACTTACCCAGCAAGTGCTATTAATATTATCCATTTTCCATCCATTTCCACGCGGTCAAAATTTCCGATATCGGCTCCGATGTTACGATTTCGATATTAAATTCCCGCTAACGGAAAAAATATATCTATAAAAAAATTCAAGTGCTACGTGCCAGATGTAATATATTCGATAGATTTGCGAATTAAGAACTGTAATTTCGTTTCAAACCTGGTACGTTCACTCTAAAGTGACAAAAATGGCACACTGTCGATAGTAACAAGACTAACGGTTTTTATTTTTTAATTTCTTTTTATTTAATTATTTTTAAATCTGTACGTATGTACAGGAAAAAAAAACGATTTTTGTTGAAGTATATAAAAGTTTAGGTAGATACGGATTTGAAATTTAATTTTATTGGACCATCAAAATAATTGTATACGAAATTCAAGCACGATGAGTAGTACTGCTAAAAAGTTTTGACATTTTAGCAACCAGTTTAAGCATATCCTATATAATTATTTTGATGATTCAACAAAATTATTTTCAGATCTATATCTAGCTAAATTTTTAGATATTTTAGCATGGAGGCCTTGAAATAAATTAATCAACGAAGATTAATGAAAATATTCTATAAACATTTTTATTTGAGACACGTGTTTAATTATAATTTATATTAATTTACACAATGGCTGCGTGCACTCGGCAGAAATTAGTTTGATAAGCACGCTTTACGTCGATTGGATTATACATATAGATTGTGAAATCCTATCTTAAGCGAAGAAGACTTGGGAAATGAACGTTTCGTTAGACGCAGCCATTGATTTTCAAACGTCTCTCTAGGAGAATTGATAGAGGTTGAATTGTTTCGACGAAAGTTGAATTGGAGCGCGTGTTGGTGTCGTCGATGACGACGTAGGGATAACACAGTGGGTGATTTCATCCGCGATAGGTATATACCTTTTATCCGCTATGCAGAGCGGCCGTATTAAAATGTAAATGCGAGGTAGCTAGTTATTATGCGGAGCGACCGATGCGATCTCCACCGGCGGCGATGCGATCCCCGTCGTCCTCGTGTGTGCCTCGTGCTATACCCCTCGTCGTCGTTCTCGTAAACACCCGATAATGGTGAAACCGTGTAGCCGGCTATCCGCCACCGCGCGCGCAAAAGCTCCGAGACACGGCGAAAGGAGAGAGAGAGAGAGAGAGAGAGAGAGAGAGAGGAGTTCACACGGTTTTTCCGATCGCGCGCGATCGAAAAAAGCCCGAGTGTCTTGTACCTTTCGCGGCATCATCCCCCGAGCACGGATCCTCTATCTCTCTATTGTCAGATTCGCGCATCAACAGATCGTTTAAATCCTACCGGAGATATATCCATTTTGCTGTTAAAACATCGAAATCGCTGAATATAGAGGTATCTATTATATGAATAACAGATGAAATACTTAATAAAGATCGCTTATGACGGTTTGAATATATTTCATTATTTTTCGATACCGTAGCATGTAGTAGTTCATTTGTTCTCTCTCGCAGAGATATCCGCACATGTTCAAAAACCTATTGTTGCGAAGCTGTTCGCGAATGATTTAGTTCCGTCCCTAGAGGCGATTCTCGTGTCGGATTCGTTAAAACCATCGGTATATATCGGTATACGCTACATGTATATATGTATACATATCCGTCAAAAAGGACGCTAGCTGGCGCCGAATGGTTTATCTGTTCGCGTTGAACGAGGAGTTGCGTTTCCGGAAGGTTTGTATCGCGGGGAATCGAATTTTCGAGCACCGGCATTTTACGCGTTCGGGGACGTTAAGTGCGGCGGCGGCGGCGGCGGCGGCGGATCGATGTTACACGGCGACGGTACGTAACACAACGGTTGTTGTAAAGATATATTATCCGCCGTTGAATTTGCTCGTAGTGCCGATACAGCCGCTGAGAAAAACGTTCCGACACCAACGACTTTCCTGGCAAACCGACTTCCTACATTGTACGATGTCGCATTGGGGAGATTAACGGAAAACGGATGTATCGAATGCGCGCATTTCATCACACAGAGTTTCTCCTTATAGAAGTCTCCATTTCAATTTTAACGCTACAACTCTGAAGAATTTCCATTTTAATTGAAACGTAGAGGCTCGCGTGTTTTAAGCTCAATTTATTCATTAACCTTTTATGGATAATAAAAGGCCCACCTCTTTTTGTTTTTTGTAAACTGTTTGCTTGATTTTTATAAAATTTGACCTATAAAGTAATTTGATATTTTATTCGAATCTGAAGTAAAAAATAAAAAATAGAAAATGCTTATAAATCCAATATGACGGCCAGATAATAGTCTAGTTATCGCAAAACTGTTTAGAACATTTTTTAATTCTTAAGTACGAGTAACATTAAGTTTCCAGTTTCATTTTATTTGAAGCTCATCAGTGCTACGCAAACAGAATTAATTTCTAAACTGACTTTTAAACTCTGATTACGAAGCTCGGGTGAGATACTGTATAATAGATCCTTTTTCATTGAAGTTTTACGATCCTTTTGAAATTTGACATTTTTCAGGCTAACATTCAAACTCGACGTTACCAAGAACTTCCTAAAATCGAGTTTCACGATAATCAGATTTTGTAAAATTTGAATTTTAACATTCTCAGGCTAAAATCGAATTCTGCGACTTGAAAAACTCTCAGAAAACAAGATATTCCAAGTTTCTTTATTAGAAAGCTCCCGCCCTCAAAAAGCTAAAAAGATTTATGGAAATGCAGAAACATGTATAATCCACAGATTTAATCAGATTTTAATCTTGTGGCTCTTGTTATTATGTTTGGCACGCTGCCCGATTGACAACTTTGCAGATGGTAGTCACTTTCTTACAGTTCTACTATCGTGGAGTGCAACGTCTCTCGTCGCCGTGCTCGCGATGTTATCGTCGCCGTCTGTTTTGTGGCGCTTGGATTATTTGTGCGTTTTCACGGTTATACTCCTCGGAGTTTCCGTTCTACCGTATAATAAAATCCCTCGCGGCAGAGACTCTCTCTCTCTCTCTCTCTCTCTCTCTCTCTCTCTC
>NW_017296901.1:1104752-1114063 GCF_001594075.2 Trachymyrmex cornetzi
CTCTCTCTCTCTCTCTCTCTCTCTCTCTCTCTCTCTCCTGTGCTCCGTCTGCTCACCAATTTCCAGTATTCTGGGGGTACACAGGGGTATGTCGTTGCGTACGAGGCAACGGTAGCACTCTCCGGTCGGAAACGGGTGGCGGAGAATGCAAGACCGAGGACGTAGCGCGAACGAGAGGGAAGGAAAACATAGATGGGTTGAGTAACTGCAAATAGCAAATACTGCCAGGTACCGGTGCGGCGTGCATTCCCTGACCCACCCTACCTGTGTATATATACACAGGTCGGCAAGCGAGCCGCACCGCGAATGAAATCTGTAAGCAGGGGGCAGAGCTAACGTCATGCGTCGATATTTACCGATCATCTGGCTACCGATCATCCGCCAAGATGAGCTAATCAGCTGAGGGTTCGGGTCCTTGACGGGTTTTCTTCATGGTTCTAAGGCCTTATGGGGAAACTTTGTACGCTAATGAACCTAGATATCTAGGTTGATCTGCCAGAAAGCACAGGGTGCAAAGGGTTTCGAAGAGGAGGAGAGATAGATGGTTTAACAAAGAGAGAGAGAGAGAGAGAGAGAGAGAGAGAGAGAGAGAGAGAGAGAGAGAGGACAGAGACAAGGTTACAAAGTCGTCTGGCTAACGTTGCCCGCAGGTCGGGTTGCACCATCAAAGGTCAAAGGGTATATTTCCGACGGCGGTGGTATCGCATAAGGACATTTTTATGGGGTACTCCCGGGATCGTTTGAGGAGTTCGCCTCTCTTCGTGACGTGTATGTAAATATCCGTTTAATAACTGATGTTATTTACTCACGAAGTAACGGAAACTGCAACGAACTTTCCTCGCATAGCTCGGAGACGTGGATTATTGGAATATTCCGATTGAATGGCAAGTTTACCAGTAAGGAGAAACGTATAACCGTCTGTAAATTATGGTGATAATTTTATCGGACTCTCATTTGCAATGCTTTTTAATAAGTATAATATAAGTTCTCCAAGTTTAATAGTTTTAATTACAAGTGTTTGAAAGTATTCACTTTTAAAGGTGCAGAAGAATAAATTTAACAATAGAGCCAATATCAAATGTTTCCTTGATTGTCGTTAATTGATCTTATGAATGATAAAATTATGCGAATATCAACTCATCCCGTGACTTTTCATTTATGTAAGTATAGCAAATAAAATGTAAAGTGTGTTATACATGTTGCTATATTTTATTATAAAACTGGTATTTTCGCCAAAAGCTTTCATAACAGGTTATTAAATTTGTGCCATATTCGTGACACATTTATATAAAAATCGAACTTTACGTTTTGGTATCAAATAATATATTTTTTCATTGATAATCTTTCATATAAATATTTTTTTACGCTCGACTGTAATATTACCGGTACCTCGACACGATGTTTTTATGAGTTTCAATTACCATCTCTCTAACAGCAAAAATATTTAAATGGTTATAAAAAAATATTTGTATTAAAGTTAAAAAAGAAATTTCCAAAAAGAACGATACTAATATATAATACTTTTGTAGAAAAACGTAAATTAAAGTAATTATTATTGTTAATTGATTTTGTTTCGTCATAAATTACTGTTTTCACAGATTCCACTTGATTTTAATTTAACATAACGGACATCACAGCATTTAATATTAAACTAAAAATTAAGTTAAAGTTAATTAAAGAACTTTATTACGCGTGATTTACGAGACATCCTAATTGTGAATGGCAATATGTAGTTGTAACAGTACAGAGCCGATGTAATTGTACGAAAAAGTTTCAAACCTCAAAGCGCCAGGGTAAATCGCACTGATTCCAACAGAGCGGAAAATTCGAAGGCCGATACAAGTCGCTCGTTACAACCGGCCTACTTCGCGGTGGGATGGAAGTCAGCTTGGTTGAGTCAGCGATGCGACTAATCGGAAAAACTCTTATTTTTTCCTCTTGTGTCCGTCAGTCTTGGCGTAGGTACACGTAGGTACAGGCGGATTGGATAATGGCGCCGCGCCGCGCCGCGCCGGTCGCCACGAGTCAATGCTCCGATATTCTATAATATATGAAAAACGTAGTATCGTGTGAGCTATCGTTAATACGCCACGCTTTTAGTAAGCATAATCGATAACTTTACGATAAATAATATCTCCCGTATAAAAAGAGCGTGAGTTTGTACGGGATACTTGTAATCTCTATAAATATACGATTTTCAGTCCGATAAAACTTTTAACTAACATTTTCTTTTATTTCTGCTTTTAATCGACATGACGCGATCTCTCTGACCTCTACGGATTTTATAGTTGGAAAAGCTCCCTAAAAAAAAAGTATTCATTTTATTAATAGTACTCAATATAAATATTTAAAGAAGAACGTTTAATAAAAAATACTTCTCTCTCTCTCTCTCTCTCTCATTCTAATAAAAAATGTTCTTTTGACTTTATAGAGAATAGTATTCCAAGCGTCTTTCTATCCCTTTTTATCCCTAGCTTTTTTGTTTCTCTCAAGTTCATATGCAAATATGAATTTAAAAATATTACGTAAAGACAAGAAGGTTTTTACGTCACTCTTTCCATTTGCACGTGAGTCTCGATTAATACCAATTTAATTGTCCAATAAAATTCTTTGCCGTCGCGAAAAAGATCCTCTCTCGGTTTTCTCACCACGACTATCTAGTCCGGTCTTAACCGGCTTCGACAGAGTCCCGCAATCCCACGTTTCATACATATTTTGAACGACGCGATGGCGCGGCAGCAAAGGGAGTATTCCGCTACCCAGGAGTATCGCGCGGCATCGCTAAATATGCGAATCGCCATTCGCAATACAAGAGATTATTAAAATATTTAAACGAGTCCGTCGACCGGTCGTTACGTTGGGAGATCTGTAGGGGAAGGCACTCTCTCTCTCTCTCTCGCTCTCTCTCCTACCCCTTCCCTCGCGAGTAGGTTCTCAATTAAATGCTAACGAGCGAAGAGCTCTTTCCACCTGAATACTACCTCGCTGGAAGCTGCAGCAGTCACCTAGCCCGTTCTACTCGCCTCTCGCCCCTCTTTACCCTCTTCAGCTTCACATCTGTACCCCGTATACCCTTCGCGTCGTCCCGTTCCCGCTCCCTCCCTTTTACACGGCGACATTGTTTTAACGAGACTGGGAACGTGCAATTTGTTCGTCCCGCGCCCGGCCCGTGTCGTGGCCGTGGTGAGAGAGAGCTGTGTTCGACCGTTATACTTTGCCATGCACTCTCGCACTCTCCGCTATTCCCCCTGGGCTGGGCTCTCCACTGCAGTCTCCACTCTCTTGTCGCGCTCACAAAATCCGCCCTACTTGTTCGCAGCGGCGCGGCGCGCTCTTACGCGCGTGCATCAGCGCCGCATCGCCACTGCAGTTCCCTCATCCTATGGAGTGGCGAGTGCCGTCCCGGCGTGAAATAATTCCTTTTTTTTCCCCCTTTCTTTTTGAAAACTCGCGAACGCGTCGCACCGTTGCACTTGTTATGAGTCTCTTGACGCGCTGGCCACGAAATTGCGAATAAAATTACGGTTCAGTTTGGACGCTGCTTCGTTAGTGTCTTTGCATCGCGGCGCGACCTCATCGGCGATGAGAAAAATACAGAAAAATATGTACGTTGTTATTATTCATAGTCGCAGCGTATGCTTCCCTCTGCGCGCTAAGTGCAGTTTTATCTTGCGTAGCAGGGCTGGCCAAATTTCCTAATATTACCTGAAAGTAATTTTTTGTGTACCAGGTAATGCACCTAATTTAAACCAAAAAACATTTATAGACTATTTTATCATTATTTTACTGTAATTGTACCATGAATGAAAAAAATCTCATATACACCGTAAAAAAAATTACATGTATAATTCTAACAGTTATAGCGAGTAGTTTTGAGATTCATCGGATCTGCTATTAAAGGTGTATATCTACGTAAATAAAGACGTATATTTACAACTTACAAATAAAATTATTCTTCGTTATAGTAATTAAACAATTTGTAAAAATAAATTTACAATTGAAATTAAGCTTATACAGAAATATTTAGGTGATAATTTACCAATGAATTATGTACAATTTCTTTAAAGCTACGTTATTAATATGTATGAACGTAAAAATATAATATGTGCGATATAATATGTGTATAATACTATTATATTATATAATATTACAAAAAGGATCTCGTATTAATTATACAGAAAATTATGTTCTGGTGAAATGAATTAGTTTTCACATATAATGTAGCTTACAATATGATGAACAATAGGTACGATTAACATAAAGCTCAATAATGGATAACAATGTATAGTTAAAAAAAATGGATAGATAGATAGATAAGATAGATAGATAAAAGAGAGAGAGAGAGAGAATTCTAAGAGTCATATGCAGTTTACGGAGCATAATTTATTTTGTCGCAAGACTATATATCTTTTATTAAATCCAGGTAATTGCAAGTAAGGTATCGTACATTGTTATTTGAATGCTCAGCACTCTGTTTTTGGAAAAGAGAAAAAAGCCTCTGATCGATTGTGTCAAATATGAATTACAAAGGGTAATTATTATCTAAAAGAATGTAACTAAGAGTAGTCTTTATCTAAAAGAATATTAACAAATGATCCAATATTTTTTTTATGAAATCTTGGATGAGACATTAGTAAACAGAAAATTACGTCCAACGATATTAAAATAAAATTACTATCAACTTTTATAGACTTGATAATTTACGGACTGTTTAAAAACTCTTTTAATTATATCAATACTTGATGTAAAAGAGTCTTCTAATTTTTAGTTTTTTCAATAATGTAAAAGAGTTTAATTCTTTCTTCAATAATCAATAGTTTTTGAGCTGTAATGTAAAAATTTTGCTCACAAAGCATGTTTGATAGCTATCATAGTTTAAAAACTATTCATTATCGAGCCTTGTATTTACGATATTTTTTGTTTATTATATTATAAACTACATTATATATATGAAAACAAACTCGTTTCACCCGGATTCAATTTTCTATATAATTAGTAAGGATTTTTTCTGTACATTTATATAAAAACTATAAAATAACTACTGTTATTATGTAATTTTAATATAATGGTATAGTTATGCAATTAGAGACAAAAGTACTAATTTTTGTAAAAAAAGATAACTTTATATATTTTCAAATATAAATTAATTCGTAAAGACTTCTTATTAATCACAAAGAAAATATAGGTAAAATAGGGCAATAGGAGTCAGGTGCGGTAATTATTGCGCAAAACAAACTGTGGATACAACACAAAAGTCTTTATTAAATAACCCGCTTATATATTTCGGCTTATTTTTTTAAATAATTTTGTCCTATAAAATTTGAACATAACTTGGATTGTCATTAGAGTCATTTTTCAATATTAAAGTTTCCGTAAGTATGTGAAGGTGGCTCACTGGAATGAATCAATTTGTAGGTATTGTAATTAAAAAATTAATTTGTGTCTCTGAAGGTGGCTAAAAAATGAGCCGAAACATGTAAGCGGGTTATTTAATAAAGACTTTTGTGTTGTATCCACATTGTTTGTTTTGCGCAACAATTACCGAACCTGACTCCTATTGCCCTATTTTACTTATTTTCTTTATATATTTTCGTTATAAATTGTCTAATTTTTACACATACTATTTATATAATTTTACATATTTTTTCTAGTGTATATTAACTTATTATTTTTATTGTATTATAATCTTCTACCATTTTCAAATCATGCATACGTACTTTTTAGATGATTTCTATATTTTCTTTCTAATAATAATAAAATTTTAATAAATAGACAAAGTAGATCATATTCGGTCAAAATGGGTCTTGGTGCTTAATAATATTTTTATAGTAATTTTTATAGTCTAATAAAGTTTTACATTCAATGTCTATAAGATAATCTTTCATCGGACGATTCATAAGCAGATCAAATTTTGTCTGTGAATGAAAATGATATCTCACAGAATCCCCGATTCATACATTATATCGAGGTAAGTGGCGCTCGTTTCATTTGTCAGATATAATCCGCGCTTCATTAATGCGTTGGGAATACCTCTCGCATCGTACAACTGCCATGTTCATTATTAAAATCCGGAACACAGATTAAAGCAGCCGATGAATAATTCAGCCGAATTATGAAGAGTATCGACGCAGCGAAATTCTCCGACTGACAGTATACAGTAGATTTTCGCGCCCGTGTGCGTGCTTTAATGTGTGTGTTTGAACGTTCCTGCGCGCGCGTCCATCTTCCAATATCGCGAGAACGCAACGGAACTTTTCTCGTAAAAGTCTTTATAAGATTTCTTGTAAAGGTTTCGAACTTTTCTGCCGCTTCTGATACTTATGTATATTTATGCATTATTTATCATAATGTATCTCGCGCAGTTTATGTATATTTCTGTTACCGCAAAGTCTCGGTAGCGAAGAAAAAAGAGAGAGCCATACGATTACTATTTTTCTTGGCGAATTCGTACGCATTCTGCGGTGGCAATAAGACTTCATCACCATCGCGAAAATGGAATAATTGCAATCATAGATATATAAATTGTCGATATGCGAAATTTTAGTATATAGTTGTCGCGTAGAATTACGCATTTTACGTAGACGGAATGATTTATTTTTAATATTCGGAAAACTTGTAGTGATGGGTACATTTTTTTTTAACTGTTGTTATTAAACGCACAACCGTTTATAAATTCGGGAACGTTTGCGATTTTTTCGCAACTACAAAAAGTTAAGTATAACTCGGTGAAAAGAATTGTAGAGAAACAAAAAAATGCATTTTAAGGAGAAATGAAATAAAATAGAATTGTAAATTTATTTACTATTTTTTACAATATTTTTTTTTTTTAATACATAAAATTGAAAATCAGTATTGTTTCAATACTTTTATTTTACTTTGAAAAACTGTAGCCTGATGAAATATTATCGGATAAAATTAACAAAAAAGTATGTTAAAGCAAGTCTTTTAAACTTTAAAATGCTTTTTTTTTAATTGATGCGATGAGTTTTCGCAATAATATCGAATTCCTTGTATACAATTTTATAACAAAATGTTTTTTAACTTTGAAATTAAAGACTACAGAAAAAAGAGAAAAAATATTTATTGTAATGTTCTCGATTTACATAAATTTTTTCCAAAATTTGTAAAGGCTTAAAATTTAACTTTTTGTAAGATATCAGAAAATCATGTGTTCTAAAACTTATAAACGACAGTGTTTATTAAAAAAATAATAATGTACTATTAATAGAAAGATTGATAGTTTGTGAATAATTCTACGCGTAACTTCTGATAGAATGTCGTTTAATTTTTTAAGGAAACGCTACACGTAATATATTCTACTTGCCAAGTTTTTGTATTAGAGATTGCAGCGAATAAAAATTCCGAAGATACTTTGTCGGATGAAACTCGTTTAATTTAAAGCCCCTCGGACATTCGTGAAACCTCTAAGCCGTCATCTCGTCTTCGTTGACGAATTCCCTCGGTGGGATTAGCCGCGACCTTGGAATGCGGCGTATTATAAAAATATCTGCGTCCCGAGAGAAAGCCTGTCTTCTCTCTGCTACATCGTCCCTGAAACTGAAAAAAATGCAATCTCGACCTCCCGACGTTTTTACTGTCCGTGAAGCAATGCGCGCGTTTCTCTACCGGTGGAAAATTTCATAAACTCTTATATTTATGCGCGACATAAAAGAAAAGCATTTGTTTCTTATGCGTGGAATTTGATAAATTAAATAGCCCAGTTTGTCTGCACAATGTTTGTAGCGTCGTACGTGTTTTTGCATGTGGAAATTTGACTAAAACATACGAGAAAACTAAGGAAAGACATAGAGTACAAATTAATTTTCTTAAAGCAGTAATAGGATTATATCGGATTAAGATTAAATTTTGAGAATCCTCTATAAAAATTTTGAAATTAAAGCTACAATTAATGTGTAATGACTTTTTATAATGATACCTGTTTAATACATTTCCATAATGACAT
Source organism: Trachymyrmex cornetzi (assembly GCF_001594075.2). Taxonomy (NCBI): domain Eukaryota; kingdom Metazoa; phylum Arthropoda; class Insecta; order Hymenoptera; family Formicidae; genus Trachymyrmex; species Trachymyrmex cornetzi. The sequence goes on from NW_017296901.1 coordinate 1,112,716, forward strand.
ATGTACATAAAATTGAAATGCTTTAAGTGTATTAAATATAACATAATTCGTTTCTTTCTTTATAATATCTACCTAATTTCAACACGATAATGTGTGATAAAAAAAGAACCGCTATTAAATCATTAAAATCGTAATACTTTTTTTACTGAACGCGAGATTTTAAACAAATGGTATTATAATTATTATTGAAGGAAATATTTAAATAACTTAAGAGTTTTTCGTCTCTCGCGTTTTCCCGATCACCCCGAACAATCGAGAAGTGCTTTACCGAGTTATGGTGCCAGAAACTGCCGAATAGCGGTGAGTAAGAGGCGAGAGTGGATACACTAGAGTTAAATTTTAATTTGCAACTAGTTAAAAAGTTAACGGAAGCGGAGTGCTCGTTGGCGGCGCGCGATTATAATGTAAGAGGAGCGAAGTTCTCTCGTGGCTTATATAAGGCATCCTCTTCCTTTTGGCGAAAGACATCATTCCCTTCGCTTTTTTCTTTAACTAGGATTACGTAAATGTCGCAGAAATTCGCGTCAATTCAAAGTTCTAAAATTGTTCTTTAATATGATGTCAGATTTGTTATCTAAGATTCCTTTGTGAATTTAAAAAGAGCTGAATCAAAAACGAAATATAAAAAGAAAAGACGTGCTTTGCTGTGAACCGATAACGTAATGATATAACTGTAATAATTACTTGCGACAATGGCGGATAATGTAACGATACGTCGAGTGTCTCCTTGTATCTAATAGACGCTGAAACGACCTGTTTCGCTTACTTTTCTTCCTAATTGGTCTTCAGCGCCGCGTGATAGTCAGGGATATTCCTGAATGAGAATCGTACCGGTCGGGTCGGTCGGGTCTTTGTAGTGCTACAAAAAGCAATGATATCTTTATTTTATAAATGCATACAGAACATCTGTATTCATGAATATCGTAGTTGATCCAAACGTATAGAGGGAATCTTTTATTATTTTACGGGAAACAAAACTGCATTAATAAAGATTTTTTTTAGTAACAAAAGGCATCTTGCATTTTTTGTCAGATTGCATTTATAAATCTTAATATATCACTCCCTCACTTAAAAAGTAACACAAAAACGTTATTTTCGAGCTATTCTTACCATGAATGAGTTATGAATAAGTAAATATTACTCTATCATCAAAAGAGAACTAACTTAACTTGATAAAAAATTGTCAAAATACAAAAAGGATTTTTTAAAAAGTTGTAAAATGAAAATGATAAAATGACATTTGACAATGTTAAAAACATTTTCTTTTTTTATCGACATTATTTAATTAGAGAGAGAGAGAGAGAGAGAGAGAGAGAGAGAGAGAGAGAGAGAGAGAGAGAGAGAGAGA
>NW_017296901.1:1114139-1157573 GCF_001594075.2 Trachymyrmex cornetzi
GAGAGAGAGAGAGAGAGAGAGAGTCAATAATTTTCTGTCAAGTTCAAAAGTTTTTCCCACGAGGAACTTATAATTTTTTAAGTTATGTTATTTTTTAAGTAAGGGAATGATATATCTGCTTTTATATTTTCTTATTTTAGTTTCAAAAATAAATATATATGTATAAATCCGTCGGAGATCGTTAACCGAACTATTTTTAATCTTGGTTTTATCTTTTTATTCGTCCACTGCGGTTTGCGACTACAATTATAAAAAATCTGAAGATGACTCAAGATGGCTCGATCAAAAAGCCGAAACATGTAATTATTGTTAGATGTTGAGATATTTGTAAGAATTTTATCGATAAATTTTATTATTACATGTCTATATTTTATATTCAAGTCTTATTGACTGTTATATGCTCTTTACTTAGATTTTGTTTTTATTTTATTTTACTGCATGTAATTATAATTATATTTATCTTATATTACTTTATACTCTGTATTTTTTTTATTCTACTCTGTTCTGCTCTTAGAGAGCTCGCCCTAGAACAGCAATGCCTTTGCTTACTTATCTATCTGTCTATCTATCTATCTATCTATCTGAGTCATAACGAAGATTTTTATCAAAATTACAGCCGAAAAATGTCGAAATTATAGAAAGGCCCTTTTATTCTACACAGTTACCTGGCAAAGTACTTTGTTATGACAGGGGATCGAAAAACCTATTTGTGTTGGGATTAAAAATGTTTTCATAATATTTGTTACATAGTTGGAGATGTCAGATGTGAATCAAAACAAAGTAGAAACTTTTATAAATGGTAAATAATGGTAAAACATGTAATGTCAACACCTGACATTTAAATAATAGCTAAAATCATGTTATTCCATGTCTTTAAATTATTCAAATATGCTCACGTGGTAAAAGCAAAGCTTTCATTTATGCTGACTTCTTGATAGACAGCGAAAATTAACGCATCAAAAAATAGCGCAACTTTATTGGAATTGTGAAATTCGCGGTTTGTCACGGGAAACGAAGCGATCGGCACTGTACACAATCGACGTGCAATAGTTTGTACGAAGTGATCGAAAAAGAAAAAGAGAAAAAAAAAGGATAACTGTAGTTGCCGGATAGAAAGTAAGATTGTGACGGGAAAAAATAGTAAATCACGAGAAAATGAAATTTCCTTCTCTAGGTATATAAATCGTCGAGACACGTTCGTCATTATATTGCAACGACGGAAATATCAACGGGTCCATTAATTCTGATATCCCTTTTTTTCTTATTTCCATAAAAGATCGAGAAAGACCGAGAACGACGGGATCGTCAATTTCTTGTCTCAGTGTTGCTTCTCTACTTCCTACATCAATTCTGAAATCTTAATTACAGGACTATGAAAAGACTTTGTCGTTATATTTCGATACTTGATGCGAGAGTCGTATCTTTGTCATTTACGATGAAAGACAAAAATGACAAAGATGACAGGAAGGTGAGAGCAAGCCAGAATAGGGCAAAGAGAAAGAAAGGATAGGAACGAAGAGAACAGTTTGATGGAGAAAACCAACTTATTATATAGGTACATCTAAAACGTGAAGGGCATGAATTGAAGCATGAATTTATCGCACCAATGCGTGAATAAGTTTCGGACGGATAGTACCGCGTGAGTCGAGTTCGTTACAGGGAGACGCGGTAATTGCCTTCCACCTCAGCCGACTACAACCAGCCAAGTCGCGGGATGAGCGAAACTACAAAGAGACGATGGGCCGCGAATGGAAGGAGAAGGAATTGACTAGAATGGGGGAACGCTCTTGGAAACGATCGAGAATCTTGTGATTCCAATTAACCGATAACGAGCAAAAGTAATATCCCGGTTTCTTTTCTTTCGCCCTCTTCGGTCCCAGTCCTCCTCCCATTCTTCCCATTCCTTCGCCGCGCCGTATCGCGCGTTATGCTGTTTCTTTTCTCGAAGTAGATCGATTCCGCGGTCTACAATTCCGTGATGTTCGTGGGAATAAACGAAGAGAAGAAGTTACCCTCCTCTCTATATATAGTGTTTCGAGTTTTTTTTATTAACATTCTTCAATCAATTGAATTCGAAATGTGTTAGTCCAGGATACCGATCGTGTAATTTTTCCTTGGGGCAAAAACTAAAAAGTAAAAATTTTTACCATTGAAGTTAATGAAGAAATTTCTCACTTTTTACGTTTCCATATTTTCTCTCTAGGGAAAAAGTTACATGATCGCTATCCTAACAAAAAATGTCGAAATAGCAATTGTTTTTAAATTATAAGAGGAGATCTCTAACTGAAATCCACTAAAAATCTACTAATCTACTAAAAATCTGAACAGAGAGAAATTTAAATCATTAGAATATTCAATAATTAAAAAATCTTTCTTTATACAACTTTAAATGAATTCTATTTTGATAGAAATTTAATTGATTAATTAATATAATATAAAAAAAACGTGTTATAAAATAAAAAATTGAAGATTATAACAAATTTTCATATTATAAAGAGATCTATTTAAGATCTATTTTATGCAATCCTGTATACGATCGTGGTACACGCACGACAGCGCATCAGTTTACAGCGATGTACATCAGAACGTGCCAATAATTACTCCTGAACGAACATGAGAAGAGCTGAGAAATAATTTATTACGTTAGTCAATCGTGATCCCGCAAAGGTTTATTCGCGCACCGAGAATCGTCTGCTTTGCAAAGTTTCTGCTCGAAGCTTATCTAAGTTATTGCTTAACGCTACGCAACATCGGTAATCGAGTAATAATTAATGGCATTCGTCCAACATGAACTGAGCGGGAATTTCGCACCCGACGAACGTCGGCGAAATTCATGAGGTGTATGAATACGCGTAGATTTACTTTGAAAAAGCTGCATATTATAAGCGTTTTGCGACGCTTCCATGGTATTTGCACACACAATGGAAAGTTCGATAAAAGTGAAAAAGTATCATATAAAATTTGACGAATGTTGGATATAAAGTCGTCGTTTCAGTATAGGTATCGATGGACTACATAAGATTTGCCATCGGCTTCGAATTGTCACGGAATATACGCATTTCATTGCGCTGTATCTATCAGTAAGATACAAAAGAACAAATCTCTCTCTCTTAAAAGATCTTAAATTCTCTTTCCGCTATTAGTAGAAAATTATATTGAATATTCTAGAATTAAATTAAGTTGAATGATATTAAGTTTAATGAAACAGAAACGATATTGGTTCAGAGTTTATCTCGTTCTTAGTGAAAATTTGACAGAAAATTGATCAAAGAATCCGCAAATTAATGATTCAAATCTGGAACACTCTGTACGTTGATGGCCCATGTATGAATATTTCACACTCGTGTTCAAAATTGCTCGAACACAGATGAATTCTCCGCAAAGGGCGGCCAAGTATGCTAGTGCGTCCTATTCGGCGAAAGCTCTCACTCTGTGAGCAGTAGTGGGCTTGCAGGGCACTTCCTGACTAATTGCCGGTGGGTTCGCTGTTTCCCGGAAGTCCCGTGGAAATATAGCTTCCGCGGGTCGAAGCACCGAAGACAAACCACGGGAAGTCTCGAGCCTATCCCATAGCGCGGAACCGACCTCGTAGATTCTCCCGAATACATTTCTCGAGTACACACTCACCGACCAACATATTCCCACACACACACGAGCTCCTTAAGATCCGAGTGCCTTAAAACAACGTCGCCGATGTACTAAATTCTCATGTTTAATTAGCGATTACTGAAGGAACATATGCTTAGTCGCAGCACTACGATAAGACGTTTGTATTTTAAAATGTCAACGTGAAAATTAAGTTCTCGCATGCCCGCGTCTTGAAATTTATCTTTTGAAGAATAAATTGAGATCTTCTGCAATCTTTAAAAGCAGACAAATAATTTGATAAATAATATATGGTGTAATCCTTTTTAATTTTAAGTTTAAATGGATTGAGAGAGAAAACAAAGGTATAAAATTCGCGTATGTGTTTCCTGTAACTTGATCACTTAAAATATCTCTGTTGTTTTAATAATACAAGAAAATACCACAGGAGAAAGTTATTTGATTCGAAGGGACACATATTATGATGAGCAAAAAATTTTTCTCAACATATTTTTTGAGACTTTAAGGTCACCTTCACTTTTTTAAATGGAATTGTATGATTTTTTTACACAATTGATTCCTTTAATTATCCTGCATATAAAAGTATAGAAGAAGATAGAGATATCAAAAAACAATAGTCTACGAGATATTTTATAGTTTATTCTGACACATATTGACATAAAATGTTAAATAACTTGTAAACTATTAATTTTTTGGTAATCGTACCTTAATACTTTTATGAACAGAGTAATGAGAGAATTAATTAATGCAAAGAAAGCATAAAGTTGTTTATTTAAAAAATTAGCCATTTTGCATACATATATTTTTTAAAGCAATTATGTGTTTCCTTTACACCGATTGATTCATTTCATTATTTTGTTCATAAAAGTATTAAGGTATACGATATACCTTTCGAATCTTTCCGTATTTGATAATATTTTATCACTATTTTATCCCATTTATAAGTTCCAACTGTTTTAATATTAAACGAGTATAAATCCAATTCAAAACATTTTAAACTCCACTAACCGCAGTAGTATTGATATCAAACTGAATTCATAGTTTCCTCTTGAGAAATTAATTCAACAGCTCAGAGTAATTTTCCATTAGATGCGACCCGACACGTTTTTCTCATTACGACTTGCCCTGCAACGTATCAAAGCCTCATCAAGATCGCATAAGGCCCGTTCTACCCTTTTGCATTAATTAATTACAAACGTGGAGCGTGACGTTGTCCGAGGTCTCGGTTTTTAATTCCCCTTGCGAGTTTGGCTTCTACTTTTTGGTGTACGACAATGGCCGCCAATCCGAGCAGGGAAAGAAACAAGCGTTCTACTGTTCACTCTGAAAATTTCTAAAAAGAAAGTGACATCATGAATATCGTCCTCTTTTTTTTTTGTGGGATGCATGACATCTTCTTCTATTAAAGTTTTGGCAGTTGCAAAAGGGATTATTACTCGAACAGGAGTCTTTTTCAGACATGTCGCTCACCTACTTCAAAAGTGACATAACTAAAAAAATTTAGTTTCCCAGAAAAGAGGAAAAGATATTTATCAAACTTGATAAAAAATTATTGACAATTAATAATGTCGGCAAAAAGAAAATAATTTTAATATATTCTTAATATGACAAATTGTCATTTTTGTTTCACAATTCTTAAAAAACTATTATCCTTTTCAAATTGTAACAATTTTGATGATTTTTTATAAAATTAAGTTAGTTCAGATAGGGATTTAATATTTATCTAATTCATTCATGAATAAAAATTCGAAAATTACGTTTTTAAATTGTGTTGAAGTAAGCATTTTTGAAGTAAGGAATGAATGATATTTTTTTATAAAAACTTCTCTTTTATCATTCAAACAAGAGGAACATTTCTTTATAAAAAAAAGTTTAGTATCAATTTCCATAAATAGAATTTTATAATCGATTTAACATTATTGTGATGAATAAAAAATTCAATCATTTACGTTGTATTTCCTTCAACGATACTGGATTTCGATTTTAGTTCCCGATCAAGTCTGTCACCTTGCACATACAGTCACGATTTTTGAAAATTTAAATGAGTCTCCGCGAGAATCTCTCTCGCATTCTCCGGTTCTCGGATTTCTAGACGTGCCTTGTCGACGAGCGGGCATGTCGCGTCTTGGGACCGGACGCGTAATCGTAATTAACGAGGCAAAAATGGAGCCGCAGCGACATGACGCGGTCGCGCCAAGTGAAAACTCATATTTACCGGTTAGCGAACTCAGACGTCTCCGCGGTGTAATGTCACGGCATTACGCGATGCGCCGGGAATACGAGCTCTCTTCTCTCTCGCCACTGCTGGAAATAAGCCGTTCCCAAGTTGGGAATATGTGTCGCGGAAACAAACGAGAGGATCTTGATAAAAAGGAATGGTGCGCATGGCTTTGTTCAGTTACAAACGATCGTGAATTGCCGAGAGAAGATGGCTCTTTAATGCTAATTCGAGTATTACCTTCGGATTATCCAACTGCCATGTAAAACACTTTTTTATCGTATGTACGTGATTCTGTCTTTCATGCCGTTGGCTCAATGAGTGGATTAAATTAATAATAGTGATGATTAGAGTACATGGCAAATAATAACAATTTTTTTAAACATTTGTTTCATATAAACAATCTGTTTATATCAAATATTGTACATTGCCAAGTGTATGATGATGAGCACTATATTTTTCATAAATTAAAAAAAAATTGTATGGAATTTATTATGAAGGGAAAATATATCAGGGGAGAAAATATAACGTTATAAAGTTAAAAAAATTGCGATTGGAATTTATATTATACATATGATAGGAATGAATATTGATCGACTTCGATGTATTTAAAAAAAAATTCTCTCATAAACCGTTTTCGAGAGATTTGCCTCTAAAAAAGTGGTTTGATCTCGATAATCCTTGTATAAAATTTTTAATAATCAGCACATTTTTAAATAATATTTATATATAATAATATATGCTCAATATATTTTGACTGGACCAGAAAAATAATATATGTAAATGTACGGGGATGTTACATACGTAACACTTATTCGTGATATCCATTCCCTTTTATCAGTGAAAAAGTTCACCTGATGGAGAGGCATTTCTGTCATAACGAAAATTCAATCCGAAAGAAAGAACGTACAAAAGTTCAGAAGGGAAATCGGGATAGGAGGGGAAGAGAGCGAGAGGGGCAGGAGGATCGATAGACATTAACGGTGGACGGATTGGGGGGAGTAAAATAAAAATTATAAGCCCGAGTAATCCTCTTCTAGTGCATTCTCGTTAATGACAAAAATTTCCAGCCCGTACCGGACTACCTACGCGCTTTTAACGAGTTCGCGCTTGCTCCGTAAGAGAAAGGTAATACAATATTTTCCGCGTTGAGGGTATAAGAGAGAGGACCACCTGCCCCCTTGCTCGTTCTCTCTCTTTCTCCCCCCCCCCCCCCCCTCCTCTCTCTCTCATTCCTTCTCTTTGGTGAACAATTAAAAGCTCGGAACGGTGCGCGAGGGATAATTGCTCTTCGTTTCGATGCGAAAGCGAGGATTTCTAGCGGGGAGCCCCGGACAATAAAGCTCGAGCCGTAGCTGCGTGACAAGGGGACGATGCGATTGTGCCGGAGCGACAACCCGGTATGTCGAACGACCAAATGGATTTTACGTGTACACGAAAAATAGAGGTCCGGCCTGGGTAGTATTGTGCTCGATATAACTCGCCGGCACAGGAGACAGAGAGGAGTCACGCGGAGCAACGCGCAACCCGCATGTTGTACGCGCGTTACACCTACATTTACACCGCCGCGCCGCCTGTAATCCACCCCGCCCGTGACAACACCGTGGCGCGGCACAAGCGTAAGTACCGGACGAACGACGTGATCAATTTATTTCCCGCCGTTGAAATGCATCTCGTATTGTGCGCGCGCGAGCGCACAACTGATGTGTGCGCTCGCCTTTCTCGTCTTCAGAAGTCGCCAGCAATTTCATTTATACGCATCCATGTACTTTTTAACTCTCGAGGGAGATTCTTACCTTTTTCCTCTCTTCCCAACTCTAATTGTAGATGCTCATCTCAATTCACGAATCGTAAAAGTCCGCAATTAGTCCGCGAAACCATCGTTGAAATGATATAATAAAATTTATCTCTCATTAAGATAACCGGACCCTATATCGCTGATATATGGCCTTGTACCCAGTATACCCTACTCGCTATTTATGAGTAATTACACGGTGAATTTAACATATAGCATTGGTAAATCGTACAACTGTCCGCCCGACTCAATTGCATTAGTTTATTGTCCAATTTGTTCATTCTGTTGTCAAGCAAAATGCGGAACGTCATGGTCGTGATGTAATAATTCGTAGATAAATAATTACTTCCTATAATAATCAAGAGATAGTTACCAAGTAGAACAACAACGTTTATAAAATGTTTAGGAATGTTGTTATTTTTGTTTTAAAAAACCGTTTAAGCTTATTTTAAAAACGTTTTTTTGGAACCCCGATTAAATAACCATGTTGTAAAAACGTTTTAAAATCGTTCTAAAATTATTTTTTATGATAAAATATAAATGGAAAGAATAAGTGAGTGGTGAAGGATCGCATTATACATCATTTTAATGAAATAAAGACATGAATTTGTCGAGTTACAATGCCTGGCTGTATAGCAGATTATTGCACAAACTCATTTTGCCTTATTCGCGCTCTGTCCGTACTAGCTCTTACTTGAAATACTCTAAGACCGCTATTTCATTTGTACGTTTTTGTGGTACGACAGACCGTTTTTGTGTGCAGAACAGAGAGGTCCTCGGATCTTTATCTTATAGCCAATCAACAGGCTTAAAAAATTTGTCGTGCGACAAAAATGCATAAACGAAATAGCCGGCCTTTTAGTACACCTTATATTTGCGGCTACGCGCTCTAATTATAATATTCGTGTCTTTTCTAACCGTCCTTTCACTAGCTATTTACCTGTAGAGTCCTAGATGACAAAGAGGCAACAAGTGCGGTCGATAGTCGATAAATCGCCGCCATTTTCTTTTACCATGGAGCAATCAAGACCAATCAGAACACATATATGTAGTATTACCTGTATCACCTGTATTATTATATATATATGTCAAAACGTCAAAGTAAGGTTAGGCTCCTCTTGAAAACTAAAATCTAGAATACGGTCAATGCGATGTTACAAATGCTCTAAAGTGTTTTTGACTTCTCAATTCGTAAAATTCTTTCTTCTAACTGATCAATTAAACGCTCCAAAACATTTATAGTGAGACTTTGACCGCAACCGTTCAGTGAACGAACGTCCGGGATCTTGTAAAACTGGGTTATATATAGATGTTGTAAAAACGTTAGTTAAACTTGTAGGTAAACGTTTTAAAATGGTTCTTTTACGGTAAAAAAAAACCGTTTTATAATAGTTTTTATACTGGTTTCATAAACCAGATTTAATCGTTATTTCTAACGTTTCCTACATAGACACTTATAATATATTAAAAACGTTGTTCTAACCGTAATCAACGTTACGGAAAAACGTTTTTCAACGTTTTTGTTCTACTTGTGGTTATTAATTTTCGTAGTTCATGTTATTGTAGCTCTATATTTATACTTTACAATATTGTATTTAGTTTATATTTTTGTTGTACAATATTTGGTTTATAATCGGAAAGAGGAAACTCTTTGTAAGGTAGAATCGATGGCCAACCAGGACTGAGTCTGTACGTTGATTATAACGTTTGTTTTGAAACTTTTTTGTTCCGAATTATGGATTCTAATTTACCTGATAAACATCGTGGAAATGAGTAGATAAATAAATAAGTCAATTGTTTGACAAATAATTCTTTGTGTATTTTTATATGTCAATAAATATATCAATACATTAATAAACTTGTAATTTTATAAAAGTAACATTTAGATCGTATTTTCTATGTCTCTAACATTTTTTGACGGAAAAGAGGAAAGCATACATTTAGATTATATTGGATACGTGCGTATCTAATATGACCTAAATGATACTTTCTCTTAAAACCTTCACTGTATTTATGTAAATATGTATTTGAATGTCGTTATGATGTCTATTTTTTTTTAATATTTAGAAATGTTTCTTCTTTTAAACTAGATTAGTTTTCAATTTTGAACTCACAATCAGCAGAAAAGTAGAAAAAAAATCAAATCTTCGGTAGGCCATATAAGGTCCAGTTACCTCACAACAAAAGGCATACTTAGGCCCGATTTCACAATATACGGTTACCTAAAGATTAAAGGTAACCAAGAAATTTATGAATGCATTTCATTGATAAATCTGTTGGTAACCTTTATCCTTTAGGTAACTATATATTGTAAGAACGGGCCTTAATAATCAGTTTTGCAATCGCAATGATTTTACGTTTGTAATATTCTTTATCTGATGAAAAGAATCTCTCATTATCCCTATGATGTTAAAAGTAAACGTTGTGCAGAATTAAATGAGGTTATCAATAAGATTGTAAGAACGAAACGCGCTTAAATTCTCGGGGAATGTGATCGATGATCGATGTCATTCTGCGGATTTTTTTTGGTGCAATTTTGTTGAAGCCTTTCGACCGTCGTACAGTGCAATTACAACCGCGGCGGAAGTAAAAGGCCGAGGTATTAATACGTGACTTGCACGCCACGCGTCAAAACGAAAGCGTCAATTTTAATTACGTGCTCGCGCTACGCGCTCGCCTATCCGGGATATCGGGATAAAACGGCAGCACGTATACAGTTATATATCCGCCGGCGGGCAGGTGCGATATCGGCTATCGCCTCCGTTCGTCCCTCGCTGTATCCTGCCACGTGAAATCGGAAAATGTGAGCACGTGAACGTTACTGCCGGTCCGATATTCTCGTTCTTTTTTTCCTTCTCTCTCTCTCTCTCTCACTCACTCACTCTCATTTACGTTATCTTCTTCTCCATCGACACCACATCGACATGCACATTTCCACATTCGTTAGCGTCTTTGAATACCGGAAAAAGAAAGGAAGCTTGAGGAAGCTCATCGATTATTGTGAAAAGGAAACGAGGTGAAAGCAAGTTGTATTACATTGTAATTCCGCTTTTTTTTCGTAACGTATAATGTTTAATCAATGTTGATTTCATGTAACTTATTTTAAATAAGTGCATGGTAATCAATAAAAGGTACTACATTCAGGAAGATTAATATAAAAAAAATAACAAATATATATATTTTTAATGATCGAGCAAAATAGTTACGTAAATAACAACATTAAAAAATTCAATCTTAATGTCTTAATATCTGGCGTATTAAGTGATACTTATATAGTAGCAGTATAAAGTGGTTTTGCGATAAAATATTACATTTACAAGACTCATGTTGGCGAATTAACGTGCTAACATTTCGGGTTTGCATTAGATGGCCAATCTAATAACGTAAGAATACATTTATCACATCTTGACTCTGCATGTCCGCTAACATAGTTTACAGTATGTACACGTTCGCTTCTCCCTCCTCTTCAATTACCCCGAATGCAATTTCTCGTATGACGCTGTCTGCATCTGATCTAGATATACCTGCCGTCGTCGTCCGTGTCTCATTACGGTCCGTCGACGTCCTCTGATAATATTAGCTCGCCGTGATCTCGATTTCCTTCATTTTCTGCTAACGATTCTTAATTAGAAACATTCGTACAATAGAATTAAGAATTAGTGCTTTTGGCAAAATATTCGATCCACCGCCGCATAAATTATAGTTATATAAATTATTGTACGCTGCAAAATTGCAAGGGAAAATTAAGGTTGTATGCTTTAATTAAAGCTCGTGGAGTTTACCAATTTGGCGTAACGTCTACATCGATGTAACGTAAACATGCAACAACGAAGGATATACATAAGTGTTGATATATACATCGCCAAAGTTTCTTTGATTAGAAACAAACGGGGGTGGGGTTCAATATTAATTCGTAATGAAATCGTAAGCATCTCTCTCCCCCTTTCTTTTTATCTCGATACCGCTATCTAGTGGCATAATTAATTCAGCGGACATTTTCTCCCATGGGCTTTCGCCTCTCTGTTCGCTCTTCCTCCTGCCTCCTCGAGCAGGATCATGCCGGCACGTCCCAGGACGTGGATCGACCGTATTGCGAATTTAAAGCACGGAAGACGAAAGGGAGTTAATTTCGCGCGGCGTTGAGCCGCGATGCGGCGCCATCGTGAAACGAACCGGGCGAACATGAGACGGGGCCGTGGCATCGCAATGTGTCTTTCGACCAGTCGGCAAACCCTCGCCCTCGCCCTCGCCCTCGCCCTCGCCCTCGCCCTTGCTCGAGGGTAATTGCGTTTGTGTGTAGCCAGGAAGTTTTATTTGGCTGGCATTTATTCGGCAACGAAGAGACAGCCGGCCCACTTAGGCGGGGAGACAAATGTATTTACGTCGTGAATCTGCCAGGATGCCCGCATCCACCTTTCAAGCTTACCCCGTTTATCCGGAGGATTGCCGCGAAATTAAAGGGCCCGTGCTCCTCCCTCGACTATTTTTGTGGCTGGGAAAAGACGACGTACCGCGTCTCCACGGCGCGGATCGAATAATCGTCGAACATTCGATGGTATTAGTGTGAACAACGAGGTAGTAGATAAATACTGGTAGGTAGTAGCTACAGATAGGTCGATTGCAGCTAACACGTTTTCTTTGAAATTCCATTATGTTCTGGTCCAATTAATTGATTTGCTTGGAAAGGAACAAATGAGTTGGAGAGTACAGGATGCTGTATTGCCTCGCTTTAAATTTTCTATCTAGAATTTGTTAGTAAATGCGTTTCTGAAGATTGATGCGAAACTTTGCGAAATACCCGGTGTTTTTAAAAATTGATTGTAGAGAAAGAGAGAGAGAGAGAGAGGGGGGGGGAGGCAGGGAGGGAGAGAGGAGAGTGAGAGAGAGAGAGAGAGAGAGAGAGAGAGAGAGAGAGAGAGACGTCGGGAGAAATTAAAGGAGAGCATTCCAGACATTTTTGCTTTTTCCGAGTAAATGGCCTGTGTCTGACTAAGTATTATTTCGTTCCTCTTTCTGCTTAGGTTATTTATAGCCTCATAAGTTGTATCTGACTCGCATATCTTCGTATCGTTTTAACGACGGAGATGGTTGGCATACTTTCCGCATCGTTCAAAATATCTAGAAATAGAAAACCAACTGCGAGAATTATGGAGAGCAGAAGCTGAACCACAGCTATTGTAAAATAGTACGTATTATAAATCAAATAATTTTCCAGATGTACCTACAAATAGATTATTGCAATTGGATTATTACAAAGAGAGAAAGAGATTATTTCAAATTTATTGAAGATTAATATAATTTGAGTCTTTTCGGTTATTAGGCGCTTCAGCATTTCTCGGTCACAGTGTTTACGAGTCACACGAAATGTCATTTAAAGAAAATTGATTTGTGCTTTATTCTATTTATTCCCGAAATCGTATAAAATTATTATTACATCTAATTTTGTATTACATCTAGTTCGATCTATGCTAAATATCACGATTCAAGTTCTAACTTTAAAACTCGCCGCGGCATATCGCGATAACTCGACGACACGACCCACGACGTAAAGGATACAGTTCGTCGCTTATGACACAGCCGGGGTTGGCAACGCGCGCAAACGAACGTGTACGTGTAAACGCTCGCTCCGATAATAGATTCCCCATTTGGAGTTCAGAGTTCTACGGCGAATCTGTAACTCCGGCGATCAAACTGCTTGCAAAGTTTGTCGCTCGAATCGAATGGGAGTTTGGGTAACTCGTACCTACGTTCGCTCTCGCTCGTATCCGCCTCGTACCCTCGTACACGTACACGTACACGTACACGTACACGCGTTGCATCCCTCTATTTCTCTCCTCTTATTCTCGCTTTCTCTCTCCTTCTCTCTCTCTTTTCACGTATCTACTTAAGATATATAGATGTAATATACATATCCGCATGTAAGGTATTCTAGAACTCTCTGTCCCCGACTTGAAATTAAGAGTTACAAAAGTCAAAGGCTAGAAGAATACCAGTTGAATTATTTGATATTTTTTTAAATTCGCAGACTATCTACGAATTAATTTGATTTAATTGTCCCCTTTCATTTTTAATTTTTAAAATTAAATTAAAACATTTTTCTTTTTAATTTTTCTCGTCTTTGATTTTTCGTTTAATTCTTTAACAGCGAGTGTTGCATGCATATTTGCAACGCTCACTTTAAAATTAAATTTCGGGTAAAATCTGCAGGATATATGCAGATTAATCACGCAAAAAAATAATATTTTGCTGTTACAGATTATTCCAGTTAAAATTATCGCTGTTTTTTTTTGTATTTGGTAGAAAATTATGTATCATACGCGTAGAATTTATAACACAATATTTTAACAATATACGCAAGAAAATTTAGGTCTCATAATCAAATGTGAATCACTGCTAAATATGAATCACAGTCAGAGTCTTCTGATTGAACATTACAGAGAAACTTTCTTGATAAATTTGATGTTTTACAAATCTGTCATAATATTCTTTTTCGAAATCAAATTTTCTGAAGTTACGATGGAAAAGACTGAAAGTGAAGATCTGAGCTGATCTGACTGAGCTAATGGCTGATAATGTGGATGGACACAGCATACTGAATAACTGAAACAGAGCGCGAAAATTAGCAGAAAACTTATTGCGCAAAGAAACGTTTTCTTTTTTTTAAATAATATTTAGTGTAAACAAAAAAAAATGTTACTTCATCGAAAAATATTGCTCCAAATAAACGTGTTTCTTCTGCCAAATGATATGGTTTTAATGTATTTAAATTAAAATATTGGTATCAAACAGAATAACGTTTCATTTAAAATTAAATTGTTTCAATGAAATAAATGTAAATCAAATAAATAGAAATCTCTAATATAAAGAAATCTCTACGTCTGCCTAGCTGCTTCCCCCCCTCCCCACGTAACCAAATTTTAATGAATAAATTTTATAATAATTTTATAATGCGCTATTTATGCGCTTTCATATTCACAGTTTCAATTTTTGCGCTGCACCCTTAAGGCACTTTTCTCTTGGAGCAAACAATCATATTCATCCCTAAGTCGTTTAAAATAGATGTCAATGAATATTAATAATTAATATTAAAGTCCTTATTGTTTTCATATTAACAATTTTTGTAATAGTGCATTTATGTAGTTGTTTATGTATTTATATAAATCCAGCCAGACGCTCAAGCATATCTAGTTCAAGCAACATACTTGAACACGCGCGAATACGACGTCGCCGCCGGTTGACTTGACAGCTGTGTGACTTTCTTCTACTACGGTAGTTGATGGTACCGAACGGGAGACTTCTTCCCGTTCTTCGATTCCATCCACAGCTCACATCGTCACAGCGTGTACCATTAGCGTGTCTCTCGGCGACGTGTCGCAATGCCATGCTGTACATTGCGCATAAGTAAAAGTGTCATTGTATTGGATCCAACAATGTCGTTCTTTCATGGAAATACACTCGAACTCGGGAATGACATTGCGACCTCAGACAGTTGAAGAATTATTGTTTTCCTTGATCGAGTCGCGTAATACCGAAAAGTACGAGTACACCCGGTTGAATACGCGTGACTTTGTAACGACGCGACAACTTCTCTTTTCTCTCACTGCGAAAAAGCGTTATATCGATATTTGTAGTTTGTCTTTGGCTAGACAGCACTACCACCGTGTTTGTTTTCGATGCGTCGAAGATTGGAAACGAATATCGAACATTTACAGCGCGCTGCGACGAATGTTGGCACTCCGTAAACGACAACAGATCTTTCTTCACGCTCCAGAAACGTTTGTCATCTTTATTTCACTTCGTTCTACTATTAGATAATTTTATATGAGAGGATTTAATTGCTCAGATATATTAATTATTTCGAGAGATAATTGCATAAATTGTGACAAGTGATAATTTCTTCGTCACATCTGAAATACGAAGTTAATTAATTTAAGCATTTCCAATATTATTCTATATTTATCGGATGATAATCGAACTGTTCGATTATCTTTTAGTTCATTTTTAATTTTATTCATTTAAATAATTTCTAAAAATGTTGAATGGTATTTTCCTCTGAGAACTAATAAATCTATCTGTGCATTTTTTTGCACGTTTATGAATCAATCAAGTGAGCTCACAGATATCTCTTTAACTTTTTCGAATATAATAATGGCATATACGCTATGATTTCTGGACGAGAGCTTTGTTGCAGGCTCGAAAGCATCCTCCAAACGTGGAAATATGCTTTGGAACAGCGATTTAAGCATTCGATGGCAATATGAGAAAAACCTAACCTAACACTCTTCTTGACTTAGGAATATTATATCGCTTATCAATAAATATTAACTCGTCTTTTCATATAATCTTTTCAATATTTCTAGAAAATATCTTACAATTAGATTGCAAATTTTTTTTAAAGTATTATTATTAAAATATTATTAGCATTTCAAGACCAAGAAATCAGTTCGGCGCGTAATTTGGCAGAATTTAATACGTAGTGTATAAATTCATATCAAATTATTTAAGCACTAAAGATTCAACTTCGACCGTTATCGGCTCTATTCCCTATTAGATGTATATTCATATGAACGGTTCAATAATATTCTGATCGTTTAAACTATTATTATTAAAATATTATTATTGAAATTATTGTTGAAGCAAAATTTGAAATATAAAGTGAAACATATTTACAATCCGACAATCTTAAATAATATATTAAGATGCTAATACAGCACTCCAATTGTCACATCTTAAGACTGTACTTAAGATAATTTCAAATATAAGAATCGATTATAAATATCGGCCTTGGTTTTATAAACTCAGTATTGTTTATTCAAGTGATTCGAGGTCCGAATACTTATCATATACTTATGCTACTCATAAGGACTATAAAATTTTTATGTCAAGCAAACTTTAACTTCAAGTTATATGAGTTAAAAGTGAACTTTTTCATTTTTGTGCGATTTTTTTGGTGAAATTGAAACGTGGTGACGTAAACTTTCTATTTGTGCATATTTTAATTCGGTAAAAAAGAATTTTGCAATCTGTAAAGCCAAAAAATTTTGGTTGCACTGTAATTCATGGTAATTACCGTCGCGCTATCATATCCCTTAAGTACAAACGCCATTTTTAAAAATTCGGTTCTTAGTGTCTATTAATATCTCAGGACACCCTGTACATCGCTGCAGCTTGCTCGTGAATTCGACACCGAAGAGCACTTATTGCACTCCTTGAATCGCGAGTAAATCGTACCGCTCGAATTCCACTACGAGAGTCGGGAATACACCCACGGTGACCTCTTTCTCTCATTTAACGAATCTTCCTCAGTTTCTTCGTTTCAGCCTCAATCTTAAATTCCTGTTCTTCTCCCTTCGATTTCGAATATCGTGAGATATAGCTTAAGTGCAGAGCATACGGTCGATAATAATCGCGACGAGTCCATTACCGACGTCTTCAAGGATTTCTGGTAAGATTATAGATACTAGAAAAACCAGGATAGCGGGCAGCTCTCGACTTCCTGTCATTTTGCTTAGTGACGATAAATGCGGTAAGACAAAATTGTTTCGAGTCTCGATTATGGACTAAAAGAGATAGTCTGTGACATTTATTTTATTTTACTTTAATTGTAACTACTACGTAACAACAACAAAAATATAACAAATATGTTGAGTGAATAATACTGAGAAATAAAAAAAAATATGTAAACTAAAATTAGTTGAATATTTATATATATATTATATGATTATAATTTTTCTCTCGTAAATAAATACTTGAGTACTTATATCTTTTCGTATGAAATTCGAGATTTAAAACATGCACTTGATGCGGCTCTAATAATAATAAGAAATTGAGAAATCCATCACTTATTTCAACCGGGCATTTTCTCTGCCTCGTTCTTTCCATTTTTCCTTTTGTTACCTGTCTATCCATCTCGTCCTTTGCCCTCTTGACGGCCTTGCCCGCGTGATTTACCGCGCGCTCCTCATTTTCCGCCTCCCCCTTCCTCCTCGCTCCAATCTCGTTCTGCCGGGTAAAGGATTCCGAAGAAATTGAGAAAGATTTGCCGACGCTACCGAGCGGGAAGCCGATGAAGGAAGGGAAGCCGAAGAATGTGAAAGGCAAGGAAAGAAACCATGGTACATCCGAGTCGAGAATGCGCCCGTATAAAGAAGAGGAACTGGCGCCTTTTCTTTCTTCGCCGATAAAATAACATTAGAGCCCCACGAGCGAGTCGAGTTAATTACAGTGGCCGCGCCTCGGCCCCAGCAAAATGACCATCCAGGGTCGCGTAATGGAAGTCCGCGAATTAAGTTCTCTCGCCGTAATCTGCATTATAAAACTGTCGCGGCAAATTCGTCAACGACGTAGCTGCCTGTGGAACATAAGTATGGCTTGTAATTTATATTTACCACTCTGGGCATTTGCTTCATTTACGTTGCTCTGAGGAAAATTCGGAAAAGAGGTTACAAAATATTATTTTCGATGCCGATTTTTTCTGCCGTATTTCAGCAGACCCAAGCAGAATCAAAAGTCATAATGACATCAAAATGGCTCCAGAATAAAATTTATTAAAAATCATTTCCCGATCAGTCACGATTCATTTTAATGTTTTTTTTGGTGTTATTGGATGTTGTTCAAGTATTTACAAAAACTAGATACAAATTTGAAAATAAATTTTGTTAGAATCATCAAAATGATTATGTAAGACGTGCAAAGCTAGTTACCAGAATGTCAAAACTTTTTGCAGTATTTACAGCATTGCTCATTATGCTTGAGTATCTTACATAATTATTTTTTATAGTCCAACAAAATTATTTTCAGATTTGTATCTAGTTAAATTGTTCTTTCCGTGCGTGCCTTGTTCTGCTTAGGGAAGAATCGTTTCCGCAATTGTGACAGTTTCACGGAAAAAGATGAAAATTACGACGCAATGAAAAATATGGCGCTGCATACAATTAAGTTTCGTTATTTTGATGAAACTCCTATAATTAATGGTTCGCTCTTTATGAATAAATAAAGATAACATGTAATCTTCAACAATATGGCGTGCTATCAATCGAATTGTTTTTTCACTAAAATCTTCTAATATTACGTATTTTACCCGTAGAAATTTGTTATTATTATATGAGATAGGGAAACGGTAACCGTCTGGATCCTTACTCCGTTATTACGCAGCCGCGACTCTAAAGGAAAAGCGCCTTGTGGAAAATTGAATTTTAGGCGGATTACACGAACGCGTACTTCACATTTTTGCGGCTGGAAATGAAGCTTCGTTCTAAACTTAGTAACTTATTAACTTTTTAAAGCAACACCATAAACTTCCCTTTGCAACAGGTTAACGTTCTTGCAATTCGAACGTGCAAAATACATTTTTACGTTTTACAAGAAATATCGGCCTGTTCATCAATTATATGGTATATACTAGTAGCTGGTTGAAAATAAATGAGCGTTTTATTTTTTTTTTAATTAGTAATGCAATATGAAAAAAAGTTATTTTACGGATAAAAATCCAGATTTTCAATGACAACACGATATGGTAGAAATCAGAAACGCGCCTAAAATAATTAGAAAGCGAAAGCGAGTTAAAACAGCCGGCATCTCTCGTTCGATGCGCGGATAACGATTGAAATAACGGTGCAATCTTTTCCAATCATGGACCAAACGATATGGTGCGCGCGCACATCGAAAAGTCGATGTCGATGTTTTCAGGACCATGTACCACGTTGTCACCTCGATAAATCAGCCGAATTCCTGGCCATGAGCCGCACTGGCTGCCGTCACGATCGCGGAAATATCAGCGTTTTACGTCTCCATCCTACTACATCGTAAAAAAGCCCTGGTAGAATCGAGTTTTGCGACGCAACCGAGCGTCGGCTGACTGCAGCATTGCATCGCACCCGGTATCAATAGTCGAAACATCGTTGCTCGTCACGTGAACGGCGATACGAGAACGATTCGCGCGATATTTCGCGCTCGTATAGTTTGTATACAGTCACTGAGCTTCGTCAAATGGATACAACTACGGCTACAATTCTCTTCAAAATCTTTACAATTAAAAATATTTCCGAGGTAATAATTTATATATTATATAAGAGAGAGAATTGAAGATAATAATCTTTAACGAATGTCTGATTAAGACATTGCCGAATTTTATAAAGGAAAGTTTATATGAACGTATGATTTTAAGGCTTTGCTTAAAAAATACATGTATTGTATCAAAATTCAAAGTTGGACATAAAAAATTAATTTGGTAAAACCTCTTTTTGTTTAAGAACAGTCAAGAAAAAGCGTTAAATTTATAGAATTTTTAACTCTCTGTATCTTTTAAGTCTCTGAGACTCTGAGACTTATGCTTATATGAATTTCTCATGTAATAAAATGATCTCAAAATTACTTCAAAAGTCAAAATTAACTTCTAAAATATTGAAAGCATTTTACAAAATCTTATATTTGATATATAGACCTATATTAAGTAATGTCTTACGATGCTAACAATTCTGTGATTTATATTATCTTAAGATATTAGCTATAGAGATTTTTTGCGATATAAAAGTATATTTTCTTAGAAGAATCAAACAATTATCTACTTCTTTACTTACGTCTCTTTTCGAGAGCTATTATCTATTTCTGCTATATACGTATTTCCTAAGTATTTCGTGGTATCTGGAGAGCTTTATGTCATAAGAAAGTCTATTTTTAACCGTACTACTTCTAAGCAGTCCATTTCTCGTTAGTGTCACTCGTATAATTTTTTTTTAAGGCTTTTTTTAATACTACCATCCTTTGCGAAATATTACGTTGGGTTGCTGTCGCCGTTGGGCACTTCTTCCGTCATGGAGCAGCCCAACGTCCTACGTAGCAATCGCGCGGACCTTTCGAGACGTTCTTCCTATAGTAGAAGAGTGGTATTGCCGTTGCGGAGTCGGACAGATTCCAATTTAGATCCGACGGCGTCGGTGCCGGCGCGGCAAGTCTCCCAGGCAGTGATGGTGAACAAGTATCGGCGTCGTTATCGGCGCAGCTTGCTAGCTTCGAGACGCTCCTTGCTCTCTCGTATAGACTACGGTCGTTTGTATACAAGTATGCAGGCGAACAGGAAATTAAGGAGCGTGGTCGAAGGGGCTCGCCGGAGAAAGTGACGGAGGGGAGGGATCGTGTCGCGGTGTAATTTGTGATACCGCTGTTGCGACGATAGTGTCCTTCCCCTTAAGCCGATTAGCGCGATATTTATTCAGCACTTCGTAGCAATGGTATTTAGCGGCGGACCACTAATTGGTAATCGAAACTCTCGTACTCTCTTTTATTACAGTATAGAAAAGAGAAGTCGTATACGGAAAGAATAGTTTTGCTCGAGTACCTAAAAATTTAGTTAGATAATTACGTTGGTTCATCAAAATAATTATGCAAGACTTCCAAGCATGATGATAACGCTGCTCAAAAGTTTTGACATCATAACAATCAGTTTGAGCTAATATAATTATTTATTATACAAGTATTTTGAGTCTAATATAATTATTTTGATTGGTCCAACAAAATAATTTCCAGATTTGTGTATAGCTAAATTCTTATATACTTCTACAAAATCGTTTTATCTGTGTGTGAACACTCCGCAATCTAAATTTTTTTACAGCATTATATTTACAGCTTTTTGATGCTTACTAGCGTCAAATTTTTTGAAGCTTTCTGAGATGCTTATTAATATCAATATTATTAAACTGCTTGTCAATAATTAATTTAATTCATGATATTGTTATCCCAGTTCGGTGTATTATTTGCGTTTCAAAATTGAAAGTAATTTTGATGCGCAGAACTGAATATAACTTTACATCAAAATATTATTTAAATACTAAGATCCAGCTCAGATCGATAAAGGTTTTCGTTACTCAGTTTTGTATTCACATTACGATCTTAAGACGCTTTGTCTAAATTTTTTGTCTATTATTTGGAGTATAAAATAGATTTACTATTCTGCACCGAAAAAAATTTTTGTGATAAAATGCGACTGAATTTCTTCTAGCAAAAAATGATCTATACGTCGCTTCGGGAACATTATATATCTATATCGTCTTTATAATATATAGGACGATAGTCGTGTCGTCACACAAAGTCGTAACGTCTCCGTTTACTGTAAAAAAGTTATTACGCGGTCCCACTGAACTCTCAAGCCTCGCCATTACGTCTGTAACGACGACTACGTAGTATATCTTCCGCTAGTTTAATCCCACGGTTTTCCTGTGTGCGTCCTTTTTTCTCCAGACTGACTTTACGGGGATTAATTTTTTCTTCTTTCCTTTTTTTTTTAAAGCACTTAATGCAGATCCTCGCTCTCACGACGAGAGACAGAGAACTAATCCTTTATTCCGTTGGAGCCTCCACAGCTAGTTTCGCGTTATTACTTCGGCGCTAGAAACGAAAACGCGCGGATTGAAACCAATTGTGCAATTGGATTGCATAGATACGTACACGAAAAGAGCAATTTTGTTAAAAAATCTAAAAATTCAGCTAGATACAGAAAATAATTTTGCTGAACTTTTAAAATAATTAGGTAGAAATACAAAATTGCTATAATATTATCAAAACATTTTGCAGCATTGATCATCATGTTTAAGATTCTTACAAAATTATTTTCATAGTTCAAAAAATTATTTTCAGATCTGTATCTATTTTCAGATTCTTCAGCAAAATTGCTCTTTCCTTGTACAAGCTAAATTAAGCAGAATGGTGATTATCTAAATATCAAGAAATAACCGTTTTTTTAATGAGATCGTTGCAAATTCTATTATCAATTAAATAGTTTTAGCAAATTGAATACGTGTATAAATGGCGAAGTATAATTTTCAGTTAATATAAATTAACAAAAAATTAAGTCATATTTACATTGAGAAAAAAATTGTTCATTAAGCTTTTAATTAATTTAGTTGTCTTTATTTCTTTTATTAGAAAATATACGTATTTAAGTCAAATATAATATGCTTGGCTTAAATGCATACATTTTTTATAAAAATAATAAAAACAAATTAAATTAATGTAGCTAAATGAACAATTTTTTTTCAGTGTCACATTTATTCACGTACAATTTTGTCTTATTAATTTGAAAAAGCAAATAGTAAATAATTATTGAATTGAATGTAATACGGGTGTCGAAAGCCAAATGAGACGGAATGATGATTACCTCGATGTCAAAATATTAATAATCACGATGATATGTGACATTGAAAATTAAATCATTTGACTGAGTTTAAGCTTCTTAAAGATAAAAATTCGTGCGAAAAAAGATAACGAAATTTTCGACAGTTAAGTTTTATCTTCTGTCGAGTAAAAATCCACGGATACTTTTTTAAATACTTTTAATAATTTTATGCCCTGCATATTTTTTCTTTATTTTTGAACTTTATCTCAATAGAAATTCAGTGACATCTATTAGAATTGAAGGTTATGCGTTATCGTTGCGGCGAAATTATTTCAGGTGAAGACACGCGGAATCGAAATAGATCACGGCAAGCGATTGGATCACGTTCGTTAAAATAATGAAGCGGGTCCGTTGAGAAATGTCGCGCTCTTAACGCAAACGCGCCCGTAATCTGAACCGATTGCGTGTGCGAGAGAGAGAGAGAGAGAGAGAGAGAGAGGGGGGAGGAGAGGGAGAAAAAGGAATCGCGAAAAAAAGTGATTGGAGAGGGGGATGTGTCTCGACACACGATCGTCCCGGAATGAAAGGGGTTGCTGAGGGGGTTGTGGAAGAATGAACGATAGAACCGACGGGGGTATGGCAATGTACGCGGTGGAGGCGGACAGATGGGAGTGTGAGGCATGGCCGCGATATATCGTGGCTGAGCCTTTATTAAAACTGCTTTTGGTATTATTGCTTTCCGGGAACGTCGGGCCTCGAAAATACCATTTCCGCGAGATAGGCCGTGGCCCTGCGCGTCGTCGAAAATATATATCGCGCCCTTCATCCTCATGGCATCGCCGCCGTGGCCGTCTCCCTCGTCCTTTCCGCCGCCATTCGTTCGGAAACCAGTGGCAAGTGTAACCCCCTAGCACCGGCAATAAATACGCTCGTCTACTAATACGTACAGGTCGACGATGCCCTTCTTTATATCGCCTTCTGGACAGTTATTGTTCGTTTACAACGGTCAAGTCGATCTGCAACCTTTACTGGGAAATGAGAGTCGCGCGGACTCGGAAATTATGTAGTGTCTATATCTTATCACTCAGGATATCCTGCCTTATAAATTTGCTAAATATGTGAATGTTATTTAAACACATTATCAAAGAAGATGGTTTTTTAAAGGATTGTGAAATAAAAGTGACATTCGATAATGTTAAAAATAAATCTTTTTGTCGATAGTATTTGATTAGTCAATAATTTTATGTCAAGTAAACATTACTCTATTCACTATTAAAAGTGAAATAGCTTAGCTTCATATAAAATTGTCACCATTAAAAAATAGTGATTTTTTTTTTTAAAGAATTGTAAAATGAAAATGACAAAATGACATTTGATCATATAAAAACATATTCCTTTTTTGCAGATATCGTACAACTTAATTGATCAATAATTTTCTGTCACGTTGACAAATAGGCTTTTCCCTTTTTAGGGAAACTTAATATTTTTAGTTGTGTTTTTTTTTTTTTTTAATAAAAGAGCAATAATTATAATTTAGTAAAATATGTATATATATATGCAACGTTATATTTATCGAAAATTCGTTCATACGTCAATCTTAGAAATACAAAATAAAATGAAATAGGAGAAAGATATTTCTAGTGCAAACATAGAATAGCATGGACTTTTTTCACATACGTTTCAGTTTTGTGACCGTGATCGATAGTCATCAGAGTAGCATTTGTTTGGGTACAAAAACATTACGCAACTGTGAGTTACGCATACGCGCGGCAAACCGCTGCGGGCCTCTGTTCAATATCGCGAATTTCTCCCTGCACGCTAGAGAGATTGTAAACGCATACCGAAAAGTAGACAATTGGCAGCGGAATGTAATATTTTCCCCGAGATACGTTCCGACGAACGTCACGCGAGATTTGCGTACCGTACGGTGCCGTACACGCGTATGTCGCGTATGTCGCGTATACTCTCGACAAACGCGCGATAACTCAGCGGCACGCGGCTCTCTCGTATACTATGCTCTCAACGTGGCCATCGCCGGGAGCTGAAAAGACGGCCGATAACGTCGACCTAGATCATTTTCGTATGCGCGCGAACGTGCGAATACTATACATAATATATGTACTCGCGTGCATCCTCGCCTGCTGCCGCCAAGTCACAAGGAATTTCGTTGATATACAAGTGTTTTCTAGGAAAAACATTTTTCATACCTATTTGTACATAACGATGGGATTCGCGACAGTTGGTGTTTTCTCGGTTTCAAAAAGTTCAAATAAAACACATTTTTTTAAATGTTTTATTTGAATTAAAATGTTTTATTAAACTTGCGTAAATCTGCATCTCTTCGAGCAGTCATGCACTTCGAAATATAAAATAATCTGGTTTATAAAAATAAGATCGTTAAGAAACAATAATATTTTAATAAAATTATATATATAAATAGATGGATATAAAGGCCACAGAATTAACTAGATGTCAATTAGAAAAGAATACAAATTTAATAGGAGTTTAAGAAGGAAATAAGATCCTTTAAGTTTCTGTTAAAATTTTGTTAAACGATATTAAACGTGGCTCTTAGCTACTCGTATACTACATTCAATTTTCTTTTTATGCAACATTGCATACTTTTTCTCTCTTTTGTACATTAAAAAATCCCTTAAATATATATTTATCTGAATCCGTAAACTTCATATACTGCATGAGTTGATGTACGAATATAGTTAGTATTATATCAAGATATAGAATAGAGATGTGGTTCAAAATACATTTTGCGCGCTTCGAAGATATCTTGGGAGAAAGGAGCTATTTTATGTGTTAAACTATTTCTGTTATAAAAGCTCATCTTGACGGGATGAATACTAGAAGACGGTGATGGTAATAAAGACGTCGCGACAGTAATAGATGTTATTGACAATTTTCTCCGCAACCGGCATCTCGATGCATCTTCGCGATGAGCAGATAACAAGCGGTCGAATAGTTTCTCCCAGATCATCATGAATGCAAATTGATGCGGAATCGATATCAAGCTGCCTGAAGTTTCTAATAAGATTCTCTTGCCGCGCGATGCCATCGCTATAATATCAGCTTCGATCGTGTATTGGATTCTGCAGCATTATATTGTACAGAAACAGAGAGAGAGAGAGAGAGAGAGAGAGAAATGAAAGAACCTAAAAGTTATTTAGACTATTTAGATTCATTAAGATTACTTATTAAGATTATTATGATTATTTTCAAAAAACTTTCTCTCTAAACAATGTTTTATCTTAGTTATTAATCAATAATTATTTTCAAATAATCACAATGCTAATTTCATTTAAAAATATTTTTTTTTTTACTTTATTATTTAATTTTTTACCAAATTTTTTTATATTTTTTTATAAATTAAGCACATAAAATAATAAAATAATTAATTTTATGTTTTATATAAAATAATACATTTGGCCGAGTAAATTGTTTCATAGCAAAAATCTTTCCATATCAAAATGGCATATTTATAATTTGTAATGGTTAAATAAGCGATACATATTTAATTGTTAGAAGTAAAATAAATTGTCTATGTGAAACAATTTCCCGTATAACTTGTATACTTTTTCGATAATAACTTTTTATCTCAGGTTATATCAGATTCCCGTAGCCGGATGTATGTTGTTTGCGGGAAAATATGAGTTATACGGCGTATGCATAAACGTTTTACAACATCCAACCCACTTTGGAAGATAGCGGTAACATTCGCATCTTACACGGTTATTGTCACTTTCTGCACTCTGAATAGCTTAGGTTCTCCAGTTAAACTGCAGTAACATGTTTCTCTTATATCCTTATTATCATTTTTATATCCTCTTGTAGCACTGAAAATTAATCACTCAGATTTGTCTATGTTTATGTTTATGTAATTTAAAAAATGCCGAAAAAAGAGAATAGAATATAATTTTAAAAATTACGATGGAAGGATTTGTAAATTGTTGTTAATTTGTTTGTAAAATTTATCCCTCATTAGAATAACGGAAAAATTTCAGGACAACGTATACGTGTATTATAATTTTGGTTACGCGTTAGCTTTTTCTACTGAAGTCAGACACAAATGTCTTTTTTATTACTGTAAAATTTTCATAAGTAAAAAAATCTTATAACATGTAACAATGACATTTTCGCGTATATGTACTTTTTTATCATGATAATACTTTTTATCATTATCCAATTATTCGATATATACAGTTACTCGTATTAATATTCGGACATCATGATATTTTAAGAATTACTACTTTCTATAAATATTGTTTTTGTTGATATAAAAAATTTATGACCTTTTTTTAAATTAAAATACTCATTACGTTGTCAGAAATATTATTTATATATATGATTCCAGTTCTTCTATTTATGAAAAATATTGTACGAGCAACTCTACCGTTGTAAACATTTTCCTTTAATGCTCGACGAACAGTATCAAGATGTACCTTCTTATACTAGTCTCTTTGTATAATTCTGAGGTTAGTTTCTTGGAGCTCTTAATCCAGGATTTATTTTTATTTTCCTAATATTTTCACGTTTATCCCTGCGAGTCAGGTAATTTTTAACCTCTTCTGTCTGAGAGATTGATTCAATGCGATCTTCAAGAACATACTTTTTTACAATATTTGCTACTCTTACTTAATCGATATATGATTTGCCTTTTTTGTAAAGGTAAATAATAAGTAGGCGTTTGTTAAATGAATTATTTTTGCTTTTACGCTTCATTTTTATCGATAATTCATGTGATCAAGTTCGATTAGTTCAATCTACTATGAGATATAGTTACTTTTGTTATATACTTTATAATAAACAAATAAGGAGTACTAATCTGATTTTCAAGGATCACTAAATTATAAAACTTATATTGAGTGTCCGAATATTTTTGCTAAAATTAAGTATTAGCTTATTTAATATTTTTTACATTGAAGGTTATATTAAATTAAATTAATAAAATTAACGTTTTTGATCACTATAACGAGCATTACATAACGATTCTAAAAAATTTAGAATAATATTATAAAAATATTATTATAAACAAGCAGATTTAGCCACAATCGTATTTCGCATTTCTTTCTTATTTGTATTATTTATATTACAGTATCATTTAATTTATTATTGTTAATAAAAAAAAAAAATGATTCCAAGCACTTGCGATAATGGTGACGATATTATCTTGGTGGCATCACTTCGGAGTAATTTTTCAGCACGTTTTGTGGTCGATCACGTTCATGTCCGGCCGTTTGCAATCAGTCGGTTAACTGGGTACCACGCTGGCGGGAAGTCTGACCAGGCACCACGTAACGTCCTCATTATCCGTAAATTATTTCGCGGCCGTCACGTCGAGTCAGGTCGGGATCGGCCGATCGGAATTGGTCGCGCAACCGTACGACGATCGCGATAACATAGAGCTTGCGTGTTCCATTGGTTGCGTTTCCCAACGCCAGTATATCGAAGGTGGGACGCGCTGCGGACATCGTCCGATCGTATAGATTTGTGTGGAAGAGGGTCTCGTGTAAACGCGCGTCGCCTATTAGGCTGACTAAAGTATTGTTCACACAAAACCTTCTTGGATATAAGTACTACAACTAAATCAAATCAGAAGTTTTACAAAAATATATGTAAAACGAACTGTGACTTGCAATTATATATTACATATATATGTCGCTCCCTTACTTTTCGAAAATGGTAAAAAAAAACATTATACTCGAATTATTATTACGAATGAGTTAAGTAAACGCTACTTTAGTCACCAAAGGTTATACAATTTCACGAAAAAATCGTCAAAATTATAACTAAAATAATAGATTTAAAAAAGTCGTCACAACTCAAAGAGAGTGGTTTTTTCAAGACTTATGAAATGATGAAAATGACAAAATGACATCCGATTATATTAAAAATATATTCTTTTTCGTCGATTATTTAGTTAATATTGTTTGTCAAATTGAAAGATAGTTTTTCTGAGAAATTTAATTTTTTAAACATTAATTTTAAATATTAATTTTCTCAAGTGACGTCACTTTTAAAGTGAATGATATGAAGAACAAAATATAGATGTGGCTATAAAAGACTACATTCTCATTTTTAATTAAAGCATTAAACATCATGTTTTTACAATGTCGAAATAATTATTATTTCATAAAGCTTGATTTAAATCAGGAAGAATAATGTATTGCTCAAACACATAACATTGCATTTAAGTATGAATAGGGGCGTAGGTACAGTTTGTACATGGAATGCCTGCAGGCGGCAGGAACGTAAATGCACCGGTGTGCAGAACGAGAGATCGATCAAATTATCTCGTTAAATCGAGGGAGAGTTCGTTTCCGACCTCCGCGCAAACCCCAACGAATGTCGATCATTCCCGTCGTACGTGGTATTTTTTTAACCCGCCGGCGATCGAATTATTACGCCGGTCGAGGCTCCCCCCCCCCCCCATCTCTCTCTCTCGCCCGAGCATAGAGAGCTACGCGTCTATTTTGCAAACATTCGAGAGAGTACGTGGGCACACGGTGAGCGACGACGTGGCAAACCGATTGATCATTGGGGCACTCGAGGGCTCTCTACTTTTTACCGTGCAACGTTTAAGAAGAATTACTCCCGTGGAAAAGTTTTGTAGAATTTGGGAAGTGAATAGAGCTCGGCGGACCTTCTTTTCGCTTCGACTATCGATGCATCGCCTGTCTCGAGAGAGCTTCTCGGAGATCTAATCCTCTTAATAAAGACTAACAAAAAGAAACTCAGGTTTAAACTCTCAAAGTCCAAACTTTTTCGTAGGTACCGAAACTTTAAATTATTTAGTCACGAGAATTAAAATTTACTATTTAAAAAAATTATATTCAAAACAGTTTTGAAAGTTCTCGATTGATCAATTGAATTATATTTTCTGTAAAATATCGATCTACCTCACCTAAGCTGATTTCTTGAAATCAAATCGTTCGATTGAATTTAAGCATCACCAAGCATTAAAATTTCTCAAAATTAGAGAGACATGAATGTCACGCGTTGTATGGCTGGTGACGTCCAAGTAAGCTCTTTCTGTATGGAGTGCGGAGGTAATTAGCCAAGCTCCACTCCATCGTCGATTCAAACTACCGAATGGATATATACGGGTCAGGTCGTTAATTTCCCTGCAGTCAAACACTGTCCACGTTGATCCGTCTCCGTGTGCACTCAGGTCTCTCGGTATCGGAACCCGCTTCATTATCTTTATCATTTCTCTATGCGACGCCGCAAATGCGCGAGAATTGATTTTCGATATAGGATACGCGCGGCGACCGGTTAATCCTAAATTCATCAAACTCGGAAAATAAATTGTATAAACTGCGAAATTGTTTAATAAAAATTAACATACAGTTATCGCTTTAAAACAAGGATATAAAACGTAATTAAAAATATACATGACAAGCCATTAAAGCTTTACCTTCCTTCTACCATACGCTGTTCATGAAGCGAAAAATAATTACAATAATAAATTAGAGCAGATGTACATAGTTGGAAAATTTATGTTAAATTTAACACGTTTCTCTTGTCCCAAACGGTCCATCCAAACTTTTGTGTTAATTTAGCACAAGATGAATATGTTAGGAAATAACACAAATGTTTAAAAAATGTTAAATATAACATAAAAATGTAACTGACTCAATTTGTAAGCAAATTATGAAAACATATTCCTTCAGTAAAATTAATTAACATTTATAACACGTTAAATTAATATACTTTATTTCTTTGTCAGATTTTTTTACGTTTTAAAATACATTCTTTGTTTATTTTATACTCATAAATTGTGTTATTTTAATACTAAGAAGCATCGAATATCAATTTAATATAAGATGCTTAAACTATACAATTGCATTATATTGATATTTGAATATGTTAAAAATTTAGCATAAATAATTACAAGGGCTGGTTTTAACATATATAAATGCAAAATATTTTTGATTGTATGTGTATAAATGTGACTTGTACAGGGAATTTCGTATTGCTACGTTCGTTAATTTATAGAATCAGTAGTTTATAGAATTTGTAGATTGCGAATAGAATAAATGTTACGTTCCCTTCCGTTCTCTTTCGCTCTCTCTCTCTCTGTTGCTTTTCTACATCTCCGTTAATAAAGTACAGCGCGGTGGCGCAGATATATATACAATACGACAGGCAATAATCGACGGGCGTTATATTTCAGCCAGTTGAATTGGATTCAACGAGTCGTATGCAGTCAAATTTGCACACACACAAGCTACACTCTCCCGATAATTATACCACTTTCGTCGACCGACCCGAAGTTGGCTGCGCGAACGCGTGTGCGTGCGAGCGTGTTCATCTGGTGCCGAGCAAACGCGTACGTGCGTTGATACGTGCGCACTTCGCATCCACACGCACGCACGCACGCACGCAAGCAAGCAAGCGATTCCATCCGCCAGGCTTATTTCGCGGTTGTCCTAGTCCCATGCTGCAGATGATGATAAATGGGTTAATTAACCGTTTCGAGTTTCATGTGTGCTGACCGCGACTCCGAGAGGGAACGTGAAATTTTATCCTTTCGATCAGCGAATACGATGCAAATCTCTCTCAAGACGCTTTAATGCTGCGAATGAATTAACTTGGGTTTAATAGAATAAAACATGTAAATTTAGTTTTGACCTTTTAATTTAAGAAATTTTGCATCGAGTTTCTTAGACGCGTATATATGTAATGATAATATTTTAATCGGTAATTATTATCGTTTCTTAATAAATCTATAATATTTATTAAGTAATAAATATTTTCCTGACTGTTTATTTTTGTAGGTTAAAAAATATTTCGAAATTACGTTTAACATCCTTCACATCGCACGGTTGCCCCGGCCGTATATATATAGGTACTTGGTACACTTCCTCGTTACGGTGCAGTGGAAAGATTATCGACGTTCTATGTCCCTTTTGGAGTCGGGAGACGGTCGTACGATAGGCGCTCTGTAATTTAATCGGTAAGGCTGTCTGTAATTAGCCGCCGGCTTGGGATTAAACGAAGGATGTCTAACGCGACGCAGCCCTGATAGCACGTTTTGCATTACGCGGTAGGTACGCGCTCGCGCGATTATCGCGCGCGATCATAAATGAGATAATACTGTGAAATTACTCCACTAATTACCGCGGACGATTACGCTGGTGTGTATTCGCGTTTCAATTAGCGTAATTATTTGGCACGTGTCGCATGGGCTTTCGAATGAGTGACGGATGACCCAGCTCAGAACGACGGCAACGGTACCACCCAAGTTTTCGACATCAAAAAGTTTCTCAGCTTTGCAGATGTTCGCGGTTATACACGTAATTGTGCTGATGACCACAGTTTTGTCATTTGTTGATTTCACGGTAATTAGCACAGGTAATCGCGAAAGGTTACCCTCGCATTATTAATAATGGCGTTTAACGAGAGATGCCTTGGCAATAACAAAGCGATTCAATGTCTCGTAATAAAAATGCTCGTGTATAATTAAATCTTTTGACGTCATTAAAAGAGTTGCACAAGAGAACGGATACTATTCCTTTCGACTGCCCTTTCTTTGATCAATTTCAAATCAATTTTTATTGTATGTACAGTTTAACTATTATTAAATCACGCTCGCGCATATATAACGTCAAACGTTATTAAATGTTTAATAACTCTGCCAGTTACTCCATATAAATTCTCTTCTGAAATACGTTTCATTCGCGTAGAGTTAATAAACTAATAAACCACCGCGCGATCAAATTCCGCACATCGACATTATCTTCGTGGTAATTATTTCTATACGTATACATATTCAGACCATAATACCAGACCATATGTCAATTAGTCTGGAATGCATTTTTCTATAATATTAGCCGTTTATTTATTCTGCGTTTTTCATTGTTCTTATAGACATATAACTTTCAAAAAAAAGTAAATATTTCTTCAAGCTGTCTCTCATCATAATTCGCTCCCTCTAACCTAACCTAACAATGACGCACTTATAAAAATTAAATTTCCCCGAAAAGGGAAAAATTATTTTTTAACTTGATAGAAAATTATTAATCAATTTTGCCAAGTAATTATATCGTCAAAAAGAATATGTTCTTATGTACGATCAAATGTCACATTTTAACATTTTCATTTTATAACCCTTGAAAGAATCATTTTTGAGTCGTGATGATGTTTTATGAAGTTAAGCTAGTTTACTTTCGATGGTTGATAGGGTAATATTTATTTGACAAATAATTATTGATTAATCAAATATCGGCGAAAAGAATTTATTCTTAACATGATCAAATGTCATTTTGTTATTTTCATTTCACAACCCTTAAAAAATTATTTTTTTTAATTACGATGATTTTTTATAAAGTTAATTTACTTTTGACAATTGATACGGCAATGATTGATGTTAACTCATTCGTGATAGTAATAACTAGAAAATCACATATTTTAGTTGTGTCACTTTTGAAGTGGGGAAGTGAGATATATTAAAATAAATTTAATGAATTTTAAAATAACATAGTTTTTCAGATTTTGGACTAATTTTTCTTTTTAGGGAATATGTCGAAAGAACTCAATCTTTGAATGTCCATCATATGTCTTGATAACCAAAAGCTTCTTCAATTAAAATTTCGCAGTAGTATAACCTGAATTTAAGCGAACAACAAAGTTCACAGAAAGCCATACGGTTTCAGTCGTTTATAATTCAAAAATTACTGATAATGGTTACGTATGAAAATTTTTTCATTGGGCTATAAGAAATATACATGAATATAATTCAATTCTTTTTTTATACTTTTATATATAACATTTTTTTTACACCTAGCTTTTTATATGTATAGCATATGATTATATATGAAAAGTAGAACTATTTTGATATTTATACAACATACAATATACAATATTGTTGGAACGTTGCAATGCTACTGTAATACTGCTGGAATGATATTTAATAGATGTGTCACAGTTATATATTCATTAACATTTAGAGTTCGTGGATCATCAAAATAGCAGTTTCTATATGATCATAAAGGTACAGTTTAGGATGGATGATCATTTGAGAGCATCATGAAATTTATTCTTAAATTCATGGAGAAATATTTTTTTATCTTAATTTTACTGTGTGTATTCTGAAATATGATGCTAATTAATAATGCTTATTTTAACAACAAAACTGGATTAATTAATTCTATAGCTTTAATTTCTCTCTCATCAGTATATATAATATAATTATATATAATTATATATGAAAAATTTTTGCCGAGTTGTGAAAAAGATAACTCAAAGTTTATCGTTGAAATATTAAATTTGGTATGTGAAGCTCGACTTCCAGTATATCCCCGTACATTCATCTACGTAAATCGCGCGCGCGGGAGCGCGCTAATTGCCGTCGCCAAGTTTCAGCCTAATTATCATTTCGGGCAGCCACCGAGCGGCTCTGAATTTCTAAGCGCAGATGCTCAGCAGAAAACGGAAGTGACATCGACGGTGAAAGACGGACCAAAGGCGTGTTCAAAGAGAATTTTGACCGACGTCGTAGTCGGATATAATGTTTCCTCCTTCTTGCGGAGCGTTGGGTTGAAATTAAGACGCTCAGGGCAACCATAATCGCCACGTCTCGGGATCCCGTTGTCGAGTCACGTACGAAGATCCGGGTAGCTAATTAGCCTTCTACCGCTCTCCGAGTTCCGCCCTGGTCAATCAGTGGCGGAGATTCGGTCTTGATTCGATCCTCTGAGCCTCGTTAGCACCGTCGTATATTCTCTCCCTTTCTCTCTCTCTCTCTCTCTCTCTCTCTCTCTCTCTCTCTCTCTCTCTTTTCGTCTCCTCTCTCGTTCTCTATGCTTCTCGGTTACGCTCGCGAGAGAAGATGTACACGTACGTGTAACCACTTCAAGTTTCGCACACGATTTCGGTCCGCCCGATTTAATTATGTAACGCGAACTTTCCGGCAACCCCGCTCTGTGCTAGCTACGCTTATTCTCCGCAAACTCTCTTTCCCGACATAGTTGCCGCTATTTATCGAAATATTTCTTTTTCCTCCGTGCGTGTGGAGAACACGCGTCTGCAGTGAGATAATAAATACCGCACCAAGTGTACAGATAATCAATGAATATTGACTCGATTATATGGAAATTAATATCGTGTTGAAGCCTCGCAAGAGCACGTTATTACCTTATGAATTGATTAGAAAATCATTAAGGTAAAGTTTTGAGTTTCGTATCACGAATCCTGTAGACTTTATACTCTATAGACATTTAATGACAATGTAGAGAAGTAAAGAAATTTTGGCGCTTTATATTTATTAATTAAAATATGAATAGTACACATACAACAGGGTAGTCCTTAAGCGATCTAAAAGATTTTAAGGGATGGTCTCTCACATCAGTTTAAGACGAAAACTTCATGTATAAACATATGAAACGGCTTAGTTTTAAAGATACATGGTCAAAGTTGAAGGAAAAAAATTTTGTTTTCTCCAAAATTTTGAAAACTACTTGGATTATTTTTATAAAAATTTGTATATATTTTCAGAATATGAAAACTCGTCTTTTGGAACCATACATTATTATTTTATTCAATTTTTTCCTTTAACTTTGACAATCTGTATCTATGAAACTGAACTATTTCGGCTCATATGGTAACGTAAAGTTTTCGTCTTGAATTAATGCGAGGAATCAAATATAAAATCTTTTAGAATATTGAAGGGTCCTTTGTATTATCCTTTTATACAACACAATTTATAAACTGCGATACGTATATATATTCTTTAAATTTGAATTTCTAGCGTGCTTATTGTAATTCCGAAATTGAGGGGACAAATGACAAGCCGTGACAAATAACTAGAAATATAGTTACATTATTCATCTAAATGAAAAATATATATACAAGTTAACGTAGATTCCCTCTTGGTTCATAGGGTTCAAACAAATGGATTTTTTTATGAGATGTATGTATTCGCAGGCATGGATACATGTCGGCTCAGGGCTAGTTTCATACGTTAACGCAATCCATTACCTGAATTAATATCTGGAGCAAATTGCATTTCCCGCGATACGCATCTGAGCCGCGACGTTCGCCGTGCGAACAGGCCGTTGTCAACGTGCCATTACTAATTCAGGAGACGGTCGCAACGCCGCAACGCCGCAACGCCACAACGTTATACGGCAGACGACGCATTCTGCATAGCGCATTCAGCGGCACAATGGGCCGTGGGGTGCGAGTTTTGAAATATGAATATGAATACGCGCGAGGCACGGCTGCAAACCTCGCCGAATCGCGGCCACCGACAAAGACGGCCGTGCGAGCGGGGATCGATGTCCGCTTTGCCACTCTTGTCTCTCACTATGCGCCATGATTTTCCCGCGGGTCGTCCTACATCCCGCGGATGAAACTGAAGGCTGACTTTCCTGACCGAATCCCGACTTGGAGATTGTTGCCGGGAATTGCCGCACATCACTGTGAAATGCAGAGGGAGTATTGCATTCAACGAATCTAACTTACGACTTTGTACTGTTACAGAACACCTTAGATATATATTGCGATATGTAACTTTACGTAAAGTTATCGCAAAAAGTTCTCTCTCTCTCTCTCTCTCGTAAGTTACTGCTAGTGTCTCAATTAAAATTCTAATATTGAGACGAGTAAAATTTTATTGTAGTTTTATTATATGGAAAGTTCCATCTAACTCGAGTATCTGAAATATCTCGCCTAACTTTTATGATAGCAAAAAATATTTCAAATGAAAGTGAAACACTTTCAACGGAAACATATTTTGGTCATATTGTTTTTCTTTTAGGTGGAGGCGCTAAAAAAAATATTTGTACTTTTTAAATTGAATTGTGTGATTTTTTTTACATAATGAATGAGAACAAATCTATAAAAGAAATAAATACCTTCTGTTGTTAAATTTTTTCAACATGATAATAAATTTATAAAATACATTTATAAGTACACTATCGATAATTGAAACAATTATAAATTATGCTACACCTTTTATCTAATTCATGGATCACATACATTTAATTAAATGCGAATCATTAATTGAGGTATATATACAGTTGTATATAGTCTATGGAGAAATCCTGCAAATGTTATTATACGGTTCGACTGCTATTTCATATTCTCTTTTTGCTAATAGCATCCAATAAATATGAATTTGATCGTAAAGCGTTGCTGAAATTTGGAATGGAAAATCGAAACGCGGTTTTGATCCTGTTTCAGCTGTATCGTGGACTTTAATCGGCTTGATTTTGAAACACATGCATCGTTGATAGTGAAAACTGTTTTCTTGTATTATTTCTTTTCATTGTACGAGAGAGAGAGAGAGAGAGAGAGAGAGAGAGCTTGGTAAATATTTACACAAAGAAATTGACTAGATATTTTTCTGTTTGTTGCTGTACTATTTGAAAGATTTATTAATGGTGCCCTATATATATGCTTTTGATCAAATTTGAACATGTTGCTTTTCTTGTTGTCTTTTAACAAGGTTTTTACATGGTCGATCGAAATCGCTGATTGTAAAGAGACAACGTACCGAAGAACAAATACACCCTCGACTATTCGATTTGGTGCTTTAGCGAACTTTGTGAGAAAATTAATTAAACACCTACCGCTGTCTTTGTCACTACCGCGATACAATTCGCCCTTGCTGTCCCTAGTTGTACGTTTTTGTAATACCACACTGTTACGTGTGTTTTAACTCTATTGTGCGACGTGAACTATCGCCGATACACGTATACTTCCCTTACAAACGACAGATGTGCGCGACCGATAGAAATCGTAGCTGATCTCAGCGGCGCACAATGTGGCTTTAAAACCACATTACCGACAACGTGACCAGACCATACAAAGTGCTTTGCGCCAACATTGCGACGCGTAACGAGACTTCCTTTATTTCGCCAATAACAATTTAATTAGAGAAAATTAAGAGCTTCCTAAACATTTGTATTTCTTGCATCCTCTTCGCGCATGCGAACCCTAGCTTCTGACTTAAAAATATATTTCGAATTGGAAGAATAGAATCTCTAAATATCTCTCGCTCAATTTTGATTATATGAAATAATTTTAATGCTCAATTACTCCTCTTGATATTCTTCGTTTTCCTTATTCGATTCATTTAACTTACCGACAGCAAACAACGGAAGAAGATAAACGCTCCTCCGTCGTGCAACACGTAAAGTTTATATTGCAATTGCAAAGTTTTTATTAATAGTTACGCAGCGACGTCTTCTGGCTTCTCGAGCCAGTTATCGTTGGAGAACGGCTAAAATTTTCCGCGCGTTGACATTCTCGAGATGTGGGTGGGGGGTGGGACGCCGCGCCGAGTGCAGTCGCGGCGTAGTTTTCTCCCGGTTATTTGAGAATTTACGGTCGCCCCCGTAAGTTTTCTACCAAGTTTCGATATTTCTCGCCGGGGCCGCGGTATCTATTAACATCCATCTCCTGACAAATAGCGAACCGTGCACCGAGAAATATCATCGCCGGTACATCGCGGTCGCGTCGCGTCGCGTCGCGTCGAGTCGCGTCGCGTCACCCCCTTCGCGCCCCGCGATCGACCCGTTGTTTACAACGCTTAATCGTTTTTGTCAGAAAGTTCGGAAAACGGCTTCCATTCTGTTCGAGTTTCAACGCGACGCTTTTTGACTTCCGCCGACGATCGGCAAACTTCTCCCGTATCGACTGGCGAACTTCGCCAGTATGCTATCGCAGAAGCATAGCAGGGGGTGGGGAGGGAGGGGAGGAAAGGAAAAAATCGGTGACTCTTTGTCGCTTCAGTTCGAGACGATCCTCACTGATGTGATAGAAAAGCATGCGAAGTTGAACAAAACCGATATCGAAATCTCATTTTCGAAGCGTCAAACTTACCCGACAAATGCAACAATACCGAAATACGACGGCGATCAATAATATCGTTACTTTAACCAGTTGATTCTATATTTGATTTCATTTTTTTAATCCTATTGATCTGTTGAAATTTACTATACGATCGTATCGTCAATGGCTGCGTTCAGCAGAAAAAGCAGCTTTGCAACTGTTGTAAAATTCTTGAATATAATTGGTTCATACATTTAGATCCAATGAGGAACTAAGGGCAAGACCAATCGTATTGAAGAATTTTACAACAGTTGCAAAGCTGCTTTCTTTGCTGAACGCAGTCAATATGATTAAAAAGCTCTAAAAAATAAAACAAATTTGTAGGAAAAAGATCTTATATGTATTAAAAAAACAGATAAAGTCATCGAATACAAGAAAAAAAGAAGTGTTTCTTAAATAAAATATTAATAAGAAAATAAATTACATTTTGAGTTCGAATAAATCAGCAGAGTTAATTTGTGTTAAATTATACATCTTTGGCTATAAGTATAAAGCATTGAAAATTTATTTCGTTTTCTTAGAAAACGCGATAATAAAATCTAAAGAAAAACTAATAAAATGCATATACGTATAAAATATTATATACAATATATATATACAAACTACTATATTATCTATATAGAAGATGTTTTCTAGTTTGTATACATGTTTCTAAAATTTTATTTTTAGATTTTGTTTAAAAAATATTTGTTTGAAAACAAAATGATACGTCGATGTCGATAATCTTCCGCTATAGAAGTGCATTTTATACTTTTGGCCAAGGCTACAGTTTCAAATATAATTTAACGTAATTTTTAGTAAAATAGTTTTTTATCATATTTTTACCACGATGTATATAATCAACTACGACATATTAGGATAAACAATATACAACCGATACCCAGTAGTCACGGAGGCTAGCATCGGGAAGAATAAAATGAACATTCAGTTCTATATCAGCATTCAAATGTGCACGTTTCCACTCTATCCTGGAGCAGAAAGCGCCGTTATATGCCATCGATGTTCATCGGTCGGGTGGAATTTAATGCCGTGAGGGGTTAACAATCTCAAGATCGTTGCCAATTCGGTTCTCGTGACCTCCGGACGATTTATCGATCGAGAAGGAACGGTGATCGCTCTCGACCCGAAAGATTTCCCATTCCGCTTAATCTCCCCTAGTCGGTTATGCCGAAAGTCGCACGGTTAATTTCGCACACGCGTATCCCGACCGCGAAATCGATGCGATATCGAAGATCGCGACTGACTGCGTACATTACCAGTCCCGTACCGTACCGTAGTAAGAGGGTACTCTTACCCTTACTGCCGCGCCGCCGCGCCGTTCAACCTTCCGCGGCGGCACTAACCGTCCGGGCGAGAGAGGGTTGCTCTCGGCAAGATGCTGCCGCCGGCAATAACCGGTAACGTATTACCTCTTCTGGTCGGTTGAGCGCATTTAGATCGCCTATTTGGCAAGGCGGCGGAATAACTTTGCGTTTTACTCTCGCGCTACCCCCGCGCCGCGCCGCCACGAATCAAGCGCGAGAGAGCCGCGCCAACCGACAAGTTACGATGCGCGGCTAGGTTTAGTGCGGGGTCAGATTTAAGGGTTGAAGTGGTTTATTTCAAAACGGGGCCTCTACGTCTAAAAACAGCCCTTCTATTCTCGGCAAGCTTATTCGGAAGCATCAGAAAATTTAAAACAATAATATTTTGCCCTCTTGAAATATCATTTTCAACATGAACTTTTAACATATAACCTCTCTTTCCGTCTCTCTCTCTCTCTCTCTCTCTCTCTCTCTCTCTCTCTCTCTCTCGTTTACAATTTTTTTATTCTTGTATATTTTTTATTTATGTTGTATTATTTCGTATTATTTTGTTATCGTTTCCCTTTTCTACCATCTTTTTTACTTGTCATTTTTTATATCCTTTAGAGAGAATAAACGCTTTCATCTATTTATCTCTCTTTCTATCTCTCTCTCTCTCTCCCCTTTTCTCTTTATTCATAATACTGAATATAATTCTGACTCTTGATATTAAAAAAACTCATGTCAACCTAGTTTGACTTGCAAAATTTACATGTAAATGTACGTTATTTAAAAATTTTAAAACAACATACACTTAAAACAATCATTGCAAAAATTTACAGCAATTTTCACTTATTTAAAGACCAGGCAGTATGATCGGAATTCATATTAACTATCGAAGATAAAAAATTTATTGTGCTATTTGACTGTAGTTACTATTTGAAGCGCTTTCGCTTAAATTTATTAAAAGCGCTTCGCGTTATTGTTTAATGTCGAATCTCGCCAAGAATTAGGACCCTGTGACCGTATTGGATTGTTAAATCGAGTCTGGTCTATTATCGAGAACGACGCGGAGCGGCGAAGGACTCGATGGGAGAATTCGGTCGATTCGACTAGGATAAAACTTGACCCGTTTGCGCGTGAATTATTCGCCGTACCGCTCGTTGCAGCCGCGAACCGCAATTACGCGAATTACGCGAGCTGGCAATTCTGATGATCGTTCAGATATGGCTTGCCGCACGCCGTGCCGCGTCGCGCCGCGCCGCGCCGATCCGATAGGGCGCTTCGTCTATGACGCGACGATGCGTAGCGGTGATAAGCAGAGCCGGGGATCCGCGTGAGCCACGATAATGGTGCGAAATATATCGATCTCTACTTTGATGCTGGCCAGATAAATAAAGAAATTCACTCCGCGCGAATTTTGCCCAGCGAGAACGAATGAACGATTTATTACAATTACAATGTTCAATTATTAAACTAACATTAATTGATTCGCCGTTACACAGGACGAAAACAAATTAATTTGGAAAGGAAATAAATCAGTTTTTTGTAACAATAAATATTAATCATTTATTAGCACATATATTAATTCTTTATACATAATCACTATTATAAACATATTGATACACTCTTTTTATATCAATACGCTATGTAAATTGTAGGAGCGGAGGCGCTCCGCTGTAGCGATGTTTGACATTTTACATACAATTACAATTGTTAAAAAAGTCTCTAATGCACATGGGAATAATTGTGTCATAAATAAACCCACATACATTGAATTTATTAAGTAGAACACTCATCTGAAAATATGTTATACATAATTTTTTAAGTAATAAGTGAAAGATTTTTTCATTTATTTGTATTTATAATATACGTATATAATGTATTGTACACTTCTTTTTTATTTTTTAACTTTAACAAAAGATAAGACTTTAAAAAAAATCTTTACATTACTTCATCATCATACTTTGCAAGTACAATCTTTAATGATCCGTGATTCTTATTTCTAAAGCTTAACTGCACTAATTTGACGATACTAAAATTAGATTATATCTTCAGATGCGAGAATCTCGATTGATACGTTTTTGTTGATACATTTTTGAAACATGAATAAATAATAATTATATAATTCACGTAATGAAGCTTTGTTTAAATTTATTACATCATATTTTTTAATCTGGAAAATCTTGACACAAATAAATTGAAAAAAGTTTAAAACTTCTAATATCATACGCTTTTTATCAAATGATTATTGAAAAAAATGTGGTCGAACAAAAAACATATTTTTGGATACTTGTTCAAGTTGATTATAAGATGTTAACTATGTGTATTTTAATTTAAGATTCTTAAATATTTTAATAAATTAAATTTATACAAAGTTTTAAAGACTACATTATGTATTAAAATATATTTAAATAATTATTTCACTCTTAAAAGATTAATTATATAATTATTAAATATTAATTAAAAATTTATGGATCAAAATAAGAAATATTTCTCTTCAAATTGCTCACACGATTATAAGATTTTCTAGTTATCTGAAGAATTACCAGCTAAACATAGTTATCTACTGTTAAAAATTATTACAACATTTCGAAGTAGTTATTTTTTTCAAGATTTTTTGTACCACTCGTACTGGCGAATGTTAAATTAATATTGACAATTTCGCGTTTAACCGTTATATCTCAAAGTAGGTAAATTTTCAGCGCTTAGTCAAACAATACAGAAACATTGATTAATCCCCGAAATATTCGCGTTTGATATTACCTGAATCGATGCACGTGGTATGCCATATTTGTTTTATTGCAAACGTACTTCCAATTCGGCACTTGTTTCCGAGTAAACAATGTCGCATCGCCAAAACCGCAGTCTCTCACAGCGACGTATCAGCATTAATTATACCGGTTCAAACGGTCCAAACATAGATTCTTTGTAACAGTCGAACACGTGTAATTTGTTCAGGACGTACGTTACACGATCAAAGATATGTCAATCGAACCGATCGTCATCAGAAATTAATTACTCGACCGCACATTGCGTATTTCGTCGTTTACAATGTTAATGTGAATTCACGAGTTGTTCACGTTTAACCTTTCTTCACCTTCTCTGTCCTCTTATTCCTCTTTATTATTACGCTGTAAATAAGTCTCTCTTTCTCTCTCTCTCTCTCTCTCATTTCATTTTCAAATTTATGATATGTTTTATTACATTAATTTCTCAAAATTTCAAAAGAGATATTTCTCTTAAAATTAATAGCGAATTCGGTCAGTTGTATTACAGTAGATTAATGCATAGTACCAACTGTTACACTAAAACATGAAATTAGCAAAGTTAAATGTAAAGCGTTGGAAAATAACGCGTTATTTGCAATGCTGTTACCGTTTTTGTTACTTTTTTTCGGTAATGATTGTTATACTTTTTTCGGTCCGTCACGGTAACGTTGTTACATTTTGACAGTAACGAGTTCTATCGCTACTTTTATCGTTACTTCAATTCTTTGCCACACACACACACACACACACACACACACACACACACACACACACACACACACACACACACACACACACGCCCA
>NW_017296901.1:1157743-1225351 GCF_001594075.2 Trachymyrmex cornetzi
ACACACACACACACACACACACACACACACACACACACACACACACACACACACAC
This sequence comes from Trachymyrmex cornetzi, assembly GCF_001594075.2. Classification (NCBI taxonomy): domain Eukaryota; kingdom Metazoa; phylum Arthropoda; class Insecta; order Hymenoptera; family Formicidae; genus Trachymyrmex; species Trachymyrmex cornetzi. Next base: position 1,157,800 of record NW_017296901.1, read on the forward strand.
ACCTTTATAACTATTTAGTAGATTACAATTTTTTAATTGGCTAGAAATATTTTATAATAGAAGTTTAAGTATTAAAAATTAAGTATTGAAAAATTAAGTATTGGAAAATGCTTTGTACTTGATATTTTAGAGGTTGCATTCCGATAGTCACTGCCAATACTGAAAATCTGTAGTACATATAATGTAATGTGAACTATAAATTTTCAGTATTGACAATGAATATTGGAATGCACTTATAATAACGACATAATGTTTAAAAACAATATTTGAAAGTTTTTTTATAAAATCTGTGTAAATCACATAATCTAATCTTTTAAAAATAAGCATATGTTAAAAAATAATAATATTAATATAAAAAATTATTGAAGATGTATTAAAAAGTTTAATAAAAAAATCTTGTAATATAAAGTCTTATTGTTATAGAATTTAAGTTTTAATATATTGATTGTTACAATTAATATATTAATCATTAAATCATTTAATTCTTAAATCCAATACCTATATTACTTAAACGTTACAAAAAAAAACAACGAAAAGATAATGTTAAATAATAGTAATGGTAACGCGTTACTTTTTATAAAAATTAATGGTAACGGTAGCGGATTATTTTTATGACGTTCCCAGCCCTGGTTAAATGTAAAAAACATATAAATACTTTAAAGGATTAAACAGCCAATAATAATATTGTTACGTTATTTAACAAAATATACAATATATGTACTATTTCAAAGTAGATTATATTATGCTACTGCATTTAGATACTTTATATAAAGCAGCCTTTGTGATGTGTATTAATCCAATGCAGTGTGTACGAATAACTGAATTTATCATAAGAAGTATATATAAAATTGTCTTTCATTTTATGGATATAGTGTTGGATGAAAAAAAAATATTGTGTCAAATAAAGACCATCAGTTGATTGAATAATAAGATTGTTAAACTGGAATGAGATTGATACAACACTATTGATCTATACACAATATCTCGGGAAAATCCCAATTACGTCACGCGATCGACGAGCTCTCAGTTCGCATTATATTCCCATTTTCCGTGTACGTGCCGACGACACAGTCGTCGTCGCTATCGATGATGTCGCATGAAGAAGGAGAGAGAGAGAGAGAGAGAGAGAGAGAGAGAGAGGGGGGGGGACCTAGTCAACCTTCTCTCGTTCTTTTCGTGAACTGAAAAATCCCATTTCAATATTTCACGGCTTACGTCCTATCGCTCTTGGCCGGGCGTGCGTCGTTAATACGAAACATCCTTGCGAGTAAGGGAGCGTCGCGACGCGTCGCGATGCCACGCCGTCGCCGACGTCGCCGCCGCTGGGCCCGCCCCGACCAAGCCTGCGGGATGACGTATAGATTGCTCTTCCTATCTTGCTCGCGACGAGAGCTACTCCGGAAGCTGAGCGAGGATCGAACCTCCGCCTCTTTCGATCTCGAGACTCACGGTGAATTACATAGCGGCGCCATGCCTCATCGCATGCCAAAAGTCCGTGTACGCGGGATATCGTCGGGGACCAATTATCTCCGCCGTTCTATAATGGAGCAATTATGGAGCCGTCGCGTTACACATAGGCATGTCCGATTAGAATTATTAACAGTTCCTTCTCGCCCGGTGTGCGTTTAAGAGAGAAACGCTATGGTATATTAGCTCAGAGTGTAATTTTCTCGACGGAAGGGTCTGCCGCCTTCGTACCGACGTTACCTCCTATACCGATACCCTTGGGGATTATCGGTGTAACGAAGTCGGTGTCATGTTACGCCGCGCGAAGAGGATTCTCGCTGGCTTCCCACCTGTCGCAGGCTTCGTAAAGAGCTGCATGGATACTCTCGAAACTTTAAAATTTATAGACAAATATTTATTCAGACAGAAAATGTACCAGTGGATTTTAAAATCCATTTTGCTCAAAAACGATACAAAATATTTAAAGAAAATTTATGTTTATGGAAAGGCAAATATATATTAAATTAATAAAATTAAGTATTAATATAAATATTACCTAAATGATAATTACACCTATTTTTTTTATATAATCCTGTTTATTATAATATGTATATATATTATCTAAATGATTTTTTATTAGAGTACAAAAGATTGATCTAAAATAGATTTTCATGAAACTTTCATCAAATATTCTACTAAGTCATAGAGCGGAATCCATAGACATTGCTCAAGTTTTGAAATGGTCTTAGTGCTTAAGATGTCATGAACTAATCAAATAGCTACATTATCTTAAGATAATTGCTTATGATGGTCTTGAAAGGACGTGATCATGAATACCGGTTATAGAATCGTACTGATGAAAGGATTTTATTTAGCAAAATGATAGCACAAGTGAAACCTATAAATTACTTTACTTCTTGGAATTTGAAGAAAACGCATTGCGAAGTTTACATGATTAAAGAATCAATTAAAGTGGAATCATCGAAAAGGATGACATATTGTCTGAAAAGCCGACATATCCCTATGTCTTAAGTCATCATATTGATCCTCCTGTTCCCCGATTTTATAACTTTTAATGACAGTTCGGTATATTGTTGTTGTTCAGCTTTTTTATCATTTATAATACTGCGCAACGACACTATAATGATACCACCAGTATCGTTAAGAGTGCTGCTTTCAGAAATTTCACCCGAGTACACCCAAGTATCATCTTAATAGCACGGGACATCTTATGGATGCCTCAAGGACGTCCCGTTAAACACCATGAAGACTGCCTGTCCCGAGATTCATTTAGGACATCCTGAGGATTATAAAATGAGCGTCTTATTCCACATTTATCCATAGAATGAAAAATCAATAGTCCTACAGACGTCATAAAATGAAAATTTCAAAACGTCCTGAAGCTTATAGCTTATTTTCATCTTATCTTCAATACAATGTTCTAAACATTCTACACTTCCTAGGGTATTCAGGACGTATTCAGGATCATTCGGATGTCTTGTTCGTTATTAAGGCATTTATCCTTGTTTAACATTTGGTCGGTTAGGGACAACAAGGATAAAATGATATCTAGGTACACCTGAGTGAAACAACTCACATTCTGAACTCAGCCCTAATTGTTCTATATAAAATCTTTTGAGGCTTCCATGAATACTTCTATATAAAAGCTATATGTTTCACGGGTTATTTCCGCGTTCATATCCATTTTTGGCATTCCAAGAACACGGACACATGAACACGAAAATAATCTGCAAAATACATAGTTCCTACATAAAATTCTTTCACCAGCAAGATTCTATGACTTACAATTAGTAGAACGTTTGGTGTAAGTTTCATGAAAATTTATTTAATTTAACATTTTGGACTGATCTTGCATACCTTTTTACATCTCAGAATTCTCAAATTTAATTTAAATTATAAAATAAGATAGTTCTATAATAATCAAAAGATCTAGAATTAAGGTCAAAAATTATTAATACTCGAAACTTATTTTAAGTTTGAATTATTTTGTCTTTACTGTCCTGCGCCGTTACAAGTGAAATATGAAGCAATGTAAGGATAATAAGCGATAGAAACAGAGAAAAAGAACAGATCTGTCTATATTATTCGATATTTCGAGCAAACTGTCTTGAAGTCGTTTACACTGCCTAGCTATATGATCGATCGCGTCTGCCATCTCTAAAATTACGTAGATCAAAGTTTCATAAATGCGAGGGTACAGTAATACCGTCGCGTCGATATCTGTCAGTTAATTTCGATATGCATACGCTGTCTTTTGCTGTATCGATAGCGGTGGAATTCAGCAGGAAAATTGTTGCTCCGGGGCACGTTTTAGTGCACGCCGAAAAGTTACGTCTACAACAGCGCAAAATTGAATTAGCTCCGAAGCTCCAGGCTGCAAGCTTCAGGAGCAGATAACCTTTGAATTATGCAGTCGTTGTTGTTCTCGTGTTATTCGATCAAAATTACAACCTCACATTCTGCCGTATCAGTTATTTAAACTCTCTGGAAAGGCACATTATTCACAGCTCCACAGTGTACATAAACGCTTTGAACTTTCGCATGTCAAATTGATATCTAATGCTCCATATGCAAAGCCCCACTTTGAATCGAATCCGGTTGAAATATAGTGTTTCCGTTTAACAATTTTACGTTTTTCTGAAATTTTATATTTTTTATAAAATAATTAATATCAATGTACAATGAAATTTCTATCGAACAAAAATGACATACACGTAAGGTATCGTATCCTGTTTTATTTATTGATTTTTATTTATAAGGAACATATCATAGTTGTGGCCTCCTTAAAATATATCGTTAAAAATATAAGAGACGTGTTTTTTATATGCCCATTTTGAAGTTTAAAGGATGAAATAACCTGCTAACGTTTATATTTGATTTTAAGCAGTTGGTAGGATAAAATAAAAAAGTTATAAATAGAACTTTTCTGATTTTTCATGCAATTTACAATTGGGTATTTATACTTTTCAAAAATGTTATGTTCTTCATAATCCTCCCATCTGGGATTATTATTTTTGTGAATTTATATTTTTTTATATATAAATAAAAATTAAAAACAATTTTGTGCCAAATTTATTCGCATATAATATGATTTTATTTAAAAAAGAATAGGTGTTTCTTATTTTATATTTAGTAACATTTTGTGTTTAACAATAATATTTTTCAAAAAGAACCAAATCGAATTTGGACAATTATGACATATTTCTTAGTTGGTTTTTTTAAACACAAATGATGCTACTGTTTTTCATGTATGACTTAAACCACTTTATTCAAAGTAAAATGTTTTGTTTTAAAACAAAATTTGACGCTTTTGAAAAATTTTTCATGTTAAGATTAAGTTTAGAGTATGAGGAAAGTCACCATGATGAAAGAGCATCGACATGCGAGAGCGACGACGACCGCGACGACAGCATATCCGATTTCCCTCATACCATATGCCGCCCCGTGCCATCTCGCAAGAATGACGAAACGTCGGGGAGGAATCTGCGTATCCTTATAAAAGAACGCGATTTTTCACGCACCGGCTGGTCAGGATGTTGCGCTTACTCGCTCTCTCTCTCTCTCTCTCTCTTTCTCCTTTTTCTACTTCCGAATCTCGTATTTCGCCGAACGTAGCAAATGACTCGTGCACGTTGTAGCCGACTCGGAAACCCAGGGGAAAGAGTCACCCCCGGCTTTAGGCACATCAGCGCCCTGAAAGAAACACAATAATGTCAATGAACGTCAAAAAATATATTTGTATTAGCGCAACTGTAACCCCTAATTCCATGTAAGAAACATTTGAATCGTGAATTGCTAAGTTTCACTTTTACTAATTTTGTACTTGTTCTGATAAATATTAATTACCTAATTTCATGTATTAATTTACAAAATGTCTCCTCCATATCGATTTATATTGATTGTGCGTTGCAATGAAATAATATGAATTAAATTAAATATTCTCAATAAACGTGAAAACGAACCCTCTCGACTCTACTCCTAAAGCCAGTACTGAACACGATAGGGGACGGTGAGAGGATACGCGCGTCACGTACACGATACGTGCGTCGGATACGTTAGTCGTAAACGGTCGAGAAATCGCATTCCGGGACAACGGCGGAACGCGTGGTGGTGGCCGCTCGCGATCCGATCTAGCCACGTGCATGCACGAACCAGCCGTGTAGCGGCTGAACGTTACTTAAAGTGTCGCTTCCCCTGGCGGCTGGACCCCTTCGATGGGCCGCGGTCGCAACTTTCCGACCGGTTATAAGGTCGAAGAATGCGCGCGGATGGCTGACGCGTATGTGTACATAAAATGTATATATACTATAATACAGTCCACGAACCAAATATGCCCGCCGCGCCGATCCGATCTCCGTGAGCTTTTACGATGCGACTGCGATCACGCAGTTACGACTCTCATTTTCTTCTTTAGATACGCGAACAGGGGGAGAAGGCAGAAATATATGAGATATGGAATAGAAATAGTGGAGTGGAAGTATTATTTATATATTTACCTCACACAGAGAGAATGTGCGCGCGTAATGTTAAATAATTATCAACATTTTTTATGTTTTATAGTACAGAGACTATAACAAGTGAAATATGCCTCTTAGAGAATGAATTTGATATTTTTAAACAAAGAGGAAAATTTATATAAATATTTTTAAGCAATTGCAATTATACAATAACTGTACCGTGTGTGCTTTTCCCTTCATCTTCTTTAAATATTTACAATATTATTACTTACTGAAATAATATACATATACGTTACTTATTACGCTATTAAAATGAACTAAATTTATAGCGGAAAACAAAAATTTGCCGAGCATAAGCAAGCGTATGTTATTCTATTCCAATAACCACCGCAAGTACCATGATATGCCTTCGTTTGATGCAGCGTTCAGAAACGATTCGCGAAGTTTTAATGGATTCCGCGGGTCGTGCCGTGTACGGGTTCGGATGTGTATATATATATAGGTAAACTCGTGGTTTTGCCTCGTATCGATTAACGGGCTCGATATTCGCCACTGTTACGGTGGATAAAGTCACGTTAATGAACAAAGGACTCTCCTATATCAAATTGCGTATTTTGAGGGCTCGCACCTTTCGCGAACGCACTCTAGCTCTTTCGCTTCATATATCGGACTCGAGGTATGATCCCTCGAGGAACTGCATACGTGTTACCCGTATGGGACATATCTATCTTCTTTCGTAACGTCGGAAACACAAGATACTATAGAAGATAAACGGGAACACGGTGCGGTCCGGCGCGGTCTAAGGGTGCAGCCGCCGGCGTGCGCGCACCCGGCATGATCTATCGCGACAGGACGAATATTGCGCCTCGTATTATCCGGAACACGACAGGCTCATTTGTGGGGCCGAGTGACTCTGTACGGCGCGGGCGGCACTCGATCCCTGAATCGGTATGCATGGACACTAATGGGTCGAAGGATTCCATAGTCCCTGACACGTACTCGTTGGTACAGGGGCCTGCCAGGTTCAGATGGACGGGGACAGGCAAAGAGGGCGAGATAAGGGGCGTGAGAGGGGGCAGGAAGGAGCATTGAGCGGAGTCGAGTGGATGCGGTTAGGGTACCCTTGACGTCAGTCACGTGCGTGGACGCGCCCTGGGTTCGTTCGGTGGAAAGGGAAACATCCACTAATTAAGCTTGATATTAGAGAATTTCGGATGACGTGGCTCGTTTGAGATCTCTACCCACCGCACACGCTATTTGTGGCTGTTTATGCACGCTCTCATTAAGTAAATACGTAAACGGATAAACAAAGGAGAGCCAAATGCAGAAGCGAGTTGTTTCTAAGTAACAATATCAACTTCTACGTCTTTACGTTTTCTTAATGGTCACAAAGAGACTTGCTCATCTCTATTTCAAATTCATAGAAACTGTTTAATCTTCCGGAGCCGACGTCAATATTTCCAACATAATTTCTGACTGTAGCTTTGACTCCCATTTAATATATCATATGTTTATTAAAAAGGGCATTAATTCATTTCAAGGAATCAAAATAACATAAAAATAAATACTAAGTATATTTTAATAAGAATAATTAAAGAAAGGATCTTGCACTAATTATATGGAAAATCAGGATATCTCCGGCAAATGATTTAATTTTCATATATAACGTAGAGCTTATAATGTGATGAAAAAAGATGTCATAGACACAAGGCCCAATAAGTTTTTGAACTATGGTGTATTAAAACTTGTACTCATAAAACACCTTTGATACACCGTAGTTCAAAAACTATCCGTTACTAAGTTTTAAGTGTCTATGACATTTTTCGTTCACATTGTAATTAAACTACATTAGGGGAGACCATGAGATCAATCATGTAACTTTTTTCCTAAAGCGAAAACGTAAAAATTTTTTGTATGTATGTATGTTAGGTGCGTATATGTACGTATACTATAATAACCTACATATATATGTATATAAATTTTCACTTTTTACGTTTTCGTTCTAGAGAAAAAGTTACATGATTGATACCTTGAGTTCGTTGGCATAATTTTAACAATTTCAATATTAGACTTTAAATAACTAATTATTATGATCGAAATATGTCTAATACGATAGTGAGAACCTTTCTCTAGTTTCATGCCAGGAATATTCTGTACATTGTATGGTTTCTTTGTGGTAAGTGAAATACGAACATGCTGCATTGTAGTCAATTTGCGCCGATAGTGGGCTAAATTGATATATATCACGGTATAAGATGTTTCTACGATAAACTCCATATTAAATTAATGAAAACATAATAGAAATAAAAAACGGATAGCATAAATGTTCTTCTTAGTAAAGATTGTATTTTTTAAAGTTATTTTGTAATGCTTAAAATAGCAAAATATTACAGAAAATAGACATGAATTATTTTAATTAGCTTATTTTAATATTAAAACTAAAGTATTTTGTCACGGTTAAATTGTTTGTAACTAATGTTTATACGCGTGGTATGGCAAGTCAAGCACTTCCTCAAAGCGAAGAATATTAACACATAATTATGAAACGCGCGCGCACAAAAATTTACTTACCTCCTCTTGAATTAGATATTTATCCTTTTTTACTCTATAATATACACTTGTTTGATTTAAATGAAACTTAGGGAAAGTATACCTATGTTATAAAAAAGATATTTTGCGGTAATTTTTTAATTGTTTCTTTCGCCATAAATATACAAACGCGGGACGCAATACCAATTACTTATCTTTTGTGCCAACGAGTCCCGGTTTGTCTTATATATGAAAAACTAATTTATATCATCGGGACTCAATTTTCCATATAATTAGTGCGGAATCTTTTGCGGATATGACATTAACAAAATTGTTTGACATTTTTGATAAAGAAATTTATAATTAAATGGGTAGATCCATGTCAGTTCTAGAGGGTTAATTTGAAAAAAAATGTGGAACGTCCTTTTGTCACTCTATGAAATTAATCTTTCCGGTATGGCTGCAGTACATATATCAGCGCTTTACGAAGCAATATCACTAACACGATCCACGTTCTTTTGAAGAGACCGTATTACTATTCTATTTGAATCGTCTCGCGCAAAAGTTATATTCACTACCGCGAGACACGCGTAAGTGTAAGCCGGCGCGGCATGTTGTAGCGCTGGAAAGAGCAACTAGTTAACGAGAGAACTCGCGACACGACCGACGGTAAGGTAAGGTAAGGTAAGGTAAGGCGAGCCATGGCGTAATCGAATAGCGGATTGAAATGACATCCGCCACTCACGGGTAACTCGACGAGACCTCAAGTGCCGTCAGGCTGAGTGGCTGAGGGCTACATTCTATCTAGAGCGCGTGTAGCGTGTAGTAGCGTGCGCGCACGCTCTAGCCGTGCTCGTTGACCATTATCGGTGCACGTTGCACGTAAGAAATGACTTTAGTGCCCGGGCCATATCGAATCTCCGCCGAGTAAAAGGAGCCCTCGTATATATCTCCTATCTACGTACGTGGATAGACTTCCTCCGTACTTTTTGTTAGTTTAACTTGCTTCTTATTTTCTCTATTATGGCGACATGGCTTTCCTTCTATTATACTTAAAGAATCACATCGATCAACGAGCATTTATGGATCGATCGTTCAAGCTATGCTTATAATATACAAGATTTCTTTGAATGGAGCAATATTTTTCGCAATTAGTTCTTCGCAGTATTTTATGTGCTTAGAGAGAGACAGAGAGCATCGTTATTTGAATTGATTAATTCATTTGATATTATTTCAGCTTTGGTTTATGCGTTATAATATTTCAATTCCGACAGTATTCAACGCACAGTTTATATAATTGAAAAATGTATTTAAAATTTACATATAAAATATTACGTATCGAGATCTTGATTATATACTTATGGCCCTTCTTTACTTATTGAAAAAAATCGAAATTATTCCTATATTATTTTATATATGGATAAAGAAATATTAATAAGTTAAACTAGACCATTATATGAATAAATTTTTTTCATTTATTCATATAGCGGTCTAGTTTAACTTATTAATATTTTTTTATTCACGTGTAAAATAATGTAGATATAATTTTAATTTTAATTTTCTAAATCTGCATACATTATAATTATATTCTAATTAGTTCTTTACAAGAAGAGTAGATATTAATAGATAAGAGTCAGATTACTAATTTTTAATTATATATATATCATACGATTGTAATTAAATTGAAATCGAAGTCTCTTTTATTAATGACAATATAAAATGAATGATGCTCTTCATAACATGATGATTCATTCGTTCTGTATAAACTATCAACTCGCTAGCATGTTGTGGAAAGTATCCGCGCTGTCTAAGCAATAATATATTACCGCGGATGTTGCGGCCGACTGCGTTGCGCTTTATCTCGCGGCTATCACGGCTGTCTCTGAATAGTTTATAAATTGTTCATCCTGGCATTAGAGAGAGCCGCCGGCAGCACGAAACGAAGCGACGTCGGTAAATCCAGCTCATCCGATTCCCGAACGAAATCGGTTTTTCCGATACACTAGAAATTTGTAATACAGTGTCACATTTCGTGATGCCGTTTTGTTTATCGTTTCAATCAAAGCCAATATGTAACTTTGGTTTAGATATTGCAACGAAAATTTCTAGGGCGAACACGCTATTTGAAATAATGATTTTAGAAGGTGAAATAAGTAAAATGATTTTTTTTTTTAATGTTTCTCTATTATATTACCTTATATTATACAGAAAACTATATAAATTACGGACTATTTTATGTATTATTGCTCGAAAGTGTGGTGCATTTCTAAATTTTAAAAAAAGAGTTTAATTTCATTTTTATTTCATTTATTGTCATTGTAAATGAAAGTTAGTATTGTTGCGATTATAAATTTTATTCCAATAATATATGTTGAAAGATGAAAATTAAAAAAAAAATATTTATATTTGTAAAGAATTGTGTTTTAGCCGAAAACGCTCAAAATTTTTTTAGAGGGATAGTGCACTGCACACGTACGATAATTAAATATTAATTAAATATATTATAAAAATTAATTTTTATTTACATTTCATGTCATCATGTCGTAAAATATAATAATATTGTAAAGATTTCGCGGAAGAACGTAATGGTCTTCTTGTATCTTCAATGAATAATAATATGAATAAGAACGAGTCTTGTAAACGGTATTTTTGCTCTAAAGTTTGGTGCGCTAATGACATTCAAACGAGTCGCACAAAGTGGTAGCGTACGATGTGCAAACATAGTCATGATACTTGAGCGTGTAGCAAGCGTTTCTACCTCGCGTAACATTACGGATAGAAGCCAGGATGGGGAACAAGGTGGTCAGTAGTTAAGGGCAACGCGCGCGCGGCGACTAGTTCTACCCCTTATCCATATTCCGAGCAGCTGCTATCAAAGCGCTACTGGAACTGAAAATACCTCCGAGCACATTTCACTCGGATTATCTCCGTCCGCTGGTCTATCGCGTCGGGAACACTTATTCGTCTGGGAAAGGAATGAGAAACAAAGCCGCGGATAATGGAAAAGGACGTTAAGACGCGGTGACGAATCGTACGGAGATCGCGCCGTGCCGTTCCACTTGTTACATGCAATATACTCGGAAGAATGAGAGCTTTGCCATGGATTCATCGTTGGAATTTTGCTCGAGACACGTGCTGCTGATGAAATATGAAAGACAAGATAATGTACGTACAAAAATACATATTGTATTTTTACGTACACCTATTACGTAATTCTTTTTAGCAGCTTTTATTATTAACGTTTTTAAAAACAATGTCGATCTATCCGCGTAATGTATACAGGTTATATTTCCACGAATTTTCAAATTTTTCAACATTTATATCGCATATAAAAATATACATTATTTAAATAAATACATTTTTTGTTATTACGTAATAATATTATACGTATCCTTTCAATTTAATCCAACTCTATTTCAAAAATATAATATATCCAGCCAAAACGTTCTTCGACAAATGATACATTTTTCTAATGATATTTTTTAACGAAAACGCGAGTTTATTTAATGGTCCTTTAACCAATAAAAATATTGCTGTCGATTCCGGCAACAATATTGACATTTTCCATCCCGTGTCATCCCTTTGAGAAATACCGCTCTATGAAAAATTTCCGCCGTTTTATGGGCAAACAAAACCGATGCGCGCAATGTTTAAATTTTTCCACGTACAGCAGCAAAGTAATGTTGATCTTCGCAGTGCACCGTTAAATAATAAAATACATTTGAATGATTAAATACTAATGCATACATCTCCTCGATATCGTCGTGCCAGATAGATCAGTATTTGATCCTGCGGGATGTATGTTGCTTCGCACTTCATTTATATTCCTTCGCACGCGTGCATGTTGTCAAGAGATAACAAAATCTTTGGGGTTATGCGCCACGTGATACCATGCGCGCGGCGCGCTCCATACGGATTCAATGATGCACCAATTTGTTGACGATAATAACACGAATCTAGGAACCTAGGAACCTAAGAACTAGGAACCGATCCGCTTTGCCTCGAACGCGAGCGTGGCGAAGTATTATATACCGTAAAAAGAAAAAAGACGAAACGCATTTTGCGCGGGTGAACGCGCTTATCTCTTTTTGCTGCCCAGCTATTTCAGTTCTGCAGCAGTATTTTATCGCAGCATCTTCGTTGACTGCCGCTATGGTGACGCGGCACGCTGCAAGTACGTCAGAGTGGAAGATACGGGTTTTTACGGGTGGTAGCGAGAGAGGACGAAGGAAAGGAGGGGAGGGGGGGGGGGGAGAAACTGAGCTTTTCTCTCTCTCTCTCTCTCTCTCCCTCCCTCTTCGTTGTTCCTTCCCTCTCATCTTCTCCTCGTTCAACCCTTCGATGCAGCTTTCGCTCGCCAGCTTTCTCCACCTTCGTTAATGTCGACGTCCTTTCTTCCGACCCTCTTGTCGCTTGCATTTCCAAGCGCCTAATAACGCGGTACTTAACCACCGTCGTAATTTACAAATTTCACTGTATAATTCGCCGTTTCGCCAAATTAATCGCTCCGCTGAAATCGTGATCATGATTCGATGTGTGTATCTCGTATCCTAATTTCATACATCCTTCACAGCTTTACTGTGAACTTGGTTGAATTTAATCCTCGCTTGTGCGGTACGAGTGAACATGTCGTGGGGAGAAAAAGTGTTGGCGGAATTTCATTTTATATATTGCACTCTCGCAAGAAAAGTAACGCAAATAAAAAATATAAAATTGTTCAGGAGTAAACGTAAGTTAACCAGAGCTAATAATCACAAATTGTTTGCTTTAAAAAGTTTCAAATCTAGAAGTGATTCATTAATTTTCTTACGTCAGACTCTAAAAACTACTTCTATTTTAATTTGTGCCATTTTTCCTCGATTTCAATTCTTTTTTATTTTCTATTTCAATTCAACTTTTATCACTTTTCCTGATTGAAAGCCGATGCATTTAAAATACAATTTGCGCAAAATACGAAATTCGAAAATTTTCGACTCGTGTCACTTTTCTTGCGAAGAATACATTCAAATCTTTCTATTCTCGTAATTATTTGTGTCTATTTACTTCTGCGTTCTTATATGATATAATATAATCTAAATTTTTTTAAATTTTAAACTTGTACTCGTACTTAATACGAAGGACAATGAAATTTGTTAACTTGCTTAATGAGGAGAGTTAGACCGCGATAGCCTGTTACAACATGAGAAACACAAAAGCTAACTCGAGTTGTAGTTTACATAATCGATTATAGCGTTACAGTAACGCCAGGATTTTCGCGAAACGATCAAAGTAGTTTCGAGGGATTTTACGAGAATTGTATAGAGTCAATTACACTGTATATAGGTGGCAAATATGAGACTCATCGAGAATGAGATTCTTGGTTACATAGAAAAATAAAAGAATTTATTTACATCGAGAATATCATGCTCCTTTTCAGGACTTGTTTACGTGCAATTTATAGTTACCGATGGTGTCACTACAACGAGAGATGTAGAAACTATAGCTAGATAAAGAAACACGCAAACGCGAATTATAAAATTTTTTCTTTATTTTCCTCAAATTTACTATCTCGTGTAATTTATATTATTTTTAACATATTGACTGTTCAATGTGCCTAATCATGCGTCACGTTTATTGTACATATTTCGCGAGAACTCCTGCAACAGAAAATCAATTTCGCTCTATTTTGTTCCAAATCTTGTTTTCTCTCTCTCACACACACACACACACACATTCTCTCGCCACTTTTCTCGTTTATCCGTAACAGCGTGGCCACAGCTTTCCTTCCAGCTGAAGCTTCGCTTTTGCGTTGGGAGTTTCGACGGACTGGCTGTTACAAAACCGCGGATGTTACAGACGAGAAAGGAGAAAGAAAGGGTTAGGTTTCCGTGGCCTTGCGGGGACGATTTTCAACCGCACGATTAACGGAACGAAGCCTCGGAGTTACCGTCTTCTCGTAAGGAAAATCACCGTTGCGCGGACGTAGCTCGTCTCTCCCGCGGGATATCCTACCTTTGTCTTCTCATTATCTCCGGGCGATCGGGTGGGAGTTTCAGTACCGCAGCAACGCAACGCGATACTTTAATCGCTGTAAACCCATGCCGCGCCCTTTCACCGCCATGGGCGAGCAGCAATTCCCCTGTAGCTTCGGGCGTGGTGTCGCTTTAAATCTAATAAGGCGTTTAGGTCACCGAACTAACCGACCGATCCAATAACGGTGGCGCTTGGTGACCGCGGTGAACGGCAAATAAATTTCGGTTCGTTCGATTAATTAAATTTCGGCAGGAAATTAATTAACCCTTTAACCATAATGAGTACTATACCGTCCGTTACGCGTAATGCGCACATGGTGCGCGCCGGACGATAACCGAATTAATTTTGAGATACATTATTCTCTCTCGCACACCTTTGGGCGCGACAATCACGCGTAAGATACGTATAACGTACCGACACCTCGCAAACGCTGGCAATCTCGTGAAATAACGCCGTTATTTCATTCGCGCGACCATTTCGCGACTGTGAAATATAACGATACATTAATTATTGCCACGTTATTTTAATAATCTAACCATTATTTATAATTACGTTACACAATATGAAATATATTAATTCAACGGAACGGATTTAAAATGTAAAAAAACCTTAATTAATTATTTAGATTTGTCTAACGGGAACTTATCGTTAAGTGAATACAAAACGGAGTAAATGTAGCGAGTATTACACATATTTTTTAATATGTGAAAAAGTTACAAAAAAATTACAAATTATTCCAGATTGCATTTAAGTGTAATACAAAAGATTTTTAGCAGGAATTTAGAATCTGAGTAAAAAAATATTTCATTAAGAAATAGTATTTTTTTATTTGTGCTCTATTGACAATGTGTGATAAAATAATAATAAAAAACTGAATTTTCAAATATAAATACTTAAAGATTCAATATTTATGATTTATGTAAAGTTTCGTTGTAATGCGGAGATTACTTATTATTGTACAAATAAACAAACTTTACATCGCAATGAAGCTTTGCATAAGTCATTTTGAATATTTAAAATATTTATACGAAAAAATTGAGATTTTTGTCATTACTTTTTATATTTCAGTATTATAACAATAAAAAATAATAACTAATAGAGAGAGAGCAAATAAATTATATACAAGTGTATATACATATATTATTCACATAAATGGAATATTATAAACACAACTTTCTCACATATGTACGTATAATTGATTGAAAGTATAAACATTAATACATTTGTAAAAATGGATATAACATTCTCAAGTTAATTTGATTCTCCGTTCCGTAGAGAAATACGGAAGAGAAAAGTAACAAATTATCTAATGTTCTCTCTTATACACATGAGTTTGATACGTCATAACTTGATCGAAGCGACAGCACTCGAGAACGTCAAACGTATCGATGTAGCGCGCCGCTCTCATGAATTAATTTTCAACTATCGAGTATCAGCCGTCCGCAAGGTTACGCGCGAGTGCGCGCGTGCCTTCAGCTGTCGTGCGTTTTGACACACGGTAGCACCTGCGAATGAATTTTCCATCGGCGAATGTCAATTTTAGAAGAATTTCAAAAATAGCCTCGCGGCGAGATTTCTCGTCGGTCCGCTGACAGTTCCAGCATTAACGGTATAGAGCGCGCATCTCTTTTTTACAGGGAGATATAGATTGATCGATTTATTTATTGTAATAGATGCATTCGTGAGGCAACAGCGACCGAATTGTGAATCCATTTATAACGGAATTTTATTCGCTGCGCGCGCGCGCGCGCGCTGTCTGAATATTATATACACTCTTGCTTTAATTCCGATAACATCATTTTTACTTATAATTAATATTTTCGCCGTTGTCCCAAGTATTAACCGAGTTTACGATTTTCCCTTTCCCGCCCTCGTGATTGCTGCACTCTCGTGGAAAACTCTGCTGCGTCAGAGCGTTATAGCGTTACAGGTTGAAACTATGGCCGAACTGCGTCAAATTCTCATGGTGACGGCCTCGTGTTTCCCGTCGCCGCGGGCACAAATTCGTCTCGCCTTAGGGCGAGAATAATTGCCAAACTATCTCCGGAGTTTCGTCCGTCTCGCGGAAAGTTGTCACTTCCACGTTGCGAGCACCCATTCCTCGCGGTCTCGCGCATCGTCTAATTTCTCCTAAAGGATCGAAGGTCGCGAACTGTCACGCTACCTGTTGGTCTTGGTAAGATACCAAGGTGACTGAGCGCTATCAACGCAATTTACATTTATTGCTTAGATTTTTCTCTTAACCCCGCTTATAAAAGAGAAAGATCGATCGCCACGAACTGATACGACCTGTCAGACATATTAACGACGCAACATACGTATAATATATTACTTCACTTTCTTCATTATATCTTTTCTCAAGTGTTTAGAAAAGAGGAATGTGAGAGAAACAAACGCGCAAAATATATTATTAGCTGTCGTTTAAAGGACATTTAAGTGTATTTATCTATTCCTTCCGCATCCAGCTTTGAAATTTCTAATCTTCAAAAAATACTGTTTGAAGAGAAGATAAAAAAAGAGGCATTAGGTGCATGCATCAATTACAAAAATAACATACAAACACAAAATAAGAACGTTTGCCTATATACAAAAATAGATACAAAAACATTTCCAAATATATACGAGTAATATATAATCTCAAACAAAATATATTAACGTGAGGAATACATATATTATAATGTTATTATAAATGTACCTACTTTTGTGTGTGTTAAAATACAAAAATTAGTTGAAATAAGATTTATACATGGTATAATTTTTTGTTATTATGTTTTAATATTAATTCTTTTTCTCTGTATATAACCGTATACTCAATTATTTTAAAAAATTGCCTTCTTAAAAAAAAAAGTAAAAAGCACATATTAAGGAAATAATATAGCTAAATATAAGTGTTGTGTAAAAGTATTTTGCCGTACAGAATTAGATTTAAAAACATTAAAAAACATACGATAATTTTCAGCAAAAGATATAACCTCTGAGAAATATATTACAATATCATTGTGCAAATTTTTTTTCCTCCAAAAAAGTAATGAATAAAGTTAAGCTAACTGAAATGAAATTTATACCCTGTGTAATTCTTTTACTACCATGCTTTTATTAATTTTGTTCTCTGTGCCGAAATTCCGACGATAAAATATCTTTTACGTCACACCGAGCCGAGCTGAGCCGAGCCGAGCCGGAATGCACGTGCGCCCTGCCACGTTTCGTTCACGTTTCTTAGCTTTGCAGCAGTGCAAGTGTTGTACGTATGCGGTCGGCATATTGTCGTCCGTGGGCGTGCGGCGCGTCCATCCGTCAAGGTAATCGTGCAAGCACGAGACGACAAGCGCGCGCGAACGCAAATTGGAAACGTGAGGTGAAAGTGCCGGAGTCGCCTCGTTTACGGCGATTTGCACCGACTTCGAGTGCTCGTTCGTTCGTACTTTGTACGTTCGTTCGCATCAGTCCTATATACCTACCCCGACACGTCGACGTCGAGTCACGATCGACGCCGTAACTCCGCGCCGGAAGAATGACGAAAGGTGTTCGTTCGTTCGGGAAATGTTGCAGGACGACGACCCTGGTCGATGAGTGCGCGGAAAGTCGAGATAAATTGTCGGAACGGCGAAACGGAAACAGGGATTGCTAGTATCTTTATGTATGTTAATGCGACTCTTAACGCTTTAATACTCGATTGCGTCCATTGCCCATTCACGAGCCTGCTGTCGAGAGGAGTGGTCAATATGCATATCTAATATACCTTACAATATTTACTAAAAGTTCTCGCGTAAACCTTTTAGAAATAAAATTATGATTGAGTTTGTAATATATATGATATTTAATGCTCTTTCAACGAGTGTTTCTATATTTTTCACGAAAGTACAATATACAAGTGAGATACTTAATATTTTAATAATAATAGTTTTTAATTTTTTCAAATAAAAAATGATATCCATACTTTGTGTTCATAACCTGCTGTTTAATGTTTACGTTAAAATTTTCTATTCTTTTATATAGTACAAAAAAAAGTTAATAGTGTGTTTTTTTACGAGCTTTTGAAAGGTTCACATAAAATAATGCATAAAACAATGATCAACT
Organism: Trachymyrmex cornetzi; assembly: GCF_001594075.2. Classification (NCBI taxonomy): domain Eukaryota; kingdom Metazoa; phylum Arthropoda; class Insecta; order Hymenoptera; family Formicidae; genus Trachymyrmex; species Trachymyrmex cornetzi. The sequence goes on from NW_017296901.1 coordinate 1,176,342, forward strand.
GCGCAATACGATACGATAGAGAGAGAATTTAATGCTCTTTCCCGTTCATTCTTCCTACCAATTCTACTCGTCGACACAATTTAGGAAATCCCCGGAAGCGTCCCATTTGGAAACCACTGTTGCTCGAGAACCGCTCGATTCCGCGCGACCGCTCGTTTCGCGACACGCATTCTCAAAACCAGCGTGCCGCTAAACCAGAAATCGTATTTGCTTATCGATTCGATTGCAGAGCAGACTACAATCGCTACAAATCACTCTTGCGAAACGCTGGCCACCGCACCGCGTCAATAACAAAAACGCGTAGACAGACTAATGCGTGGAATCTGCTCGCGATACCGATTGTTAACCCGCGAGTGTCGTGCGTCATGAAACATCGCTACCGTCTATCTGAGGGCGGTACAATGTTTCCGGAGATAACCGTAACGTTTCCAAACTGCATCGTGAAAAACGGTAAATGCAGCTCTATGAATATATATACGGTAGCAACTCCGTGATAATCATCATTTTAAATTAAGGTAGAAAATAGGAGGTGCTTACAAAAAAGTGGCAAACGATTGTTTTTTTAAAATCTCAATAAACGTTTGCCATTTTAAATTAAAAAATTGCCCCATCGTCGCTTGTGAAAATTGTGCATACATATACCTCTCGATGTTCTACGTGCTCGAGAAATAGCACAAATTATTGGATGACCTGGTTTTATCAAGGACCTGCGTAGAGAGAGGGAGAGGGTGTGTGTGTGTGTAGTTATTGCAACGGTACGGTACGCGAGCTGATGCACATACAAGAATAACGGTGCGGGATTTTTTTTGCGCGCGGCGCGATCAGGCCAGGCCAGGTCAGGCCAGGCGGTTTGGCGGTATCAGGCAGGTCCCTGGTTCCGAGTAACGCGGTAGTTTCGATGGCGATGAATGAGCCACGAAGCGTTCTCGCCACGGTTGTTTCCACGGCGAAAATACGCGGATGGAGCCCCCGACAATCAGCGGGCTCTTCGCGCCAGTTACGAGCCAATCTTTTTCGTTTGCCGGGGCAATTCGATGATTAAAACGTATTCGATTCGAAGGTGAAGAGCTCGGGGTGCTGTTACAGGGGTATAATAGCTTCAACACAGAACGTCAAACGCGCGGATTTGATTGGCGTTTCAGGTTCAGCCCCGCGCGCGTTCGACGTTTACGTCGAAAATGAAAAGTTCACGCCGGCGGCCTCGCGCATGTCATAGTGTTAGCTTATCAATTGCGGCACGATTCATCTTCGTTTATCCAACGTTCTCAGGAAAATTGACCATCTCCGCGGCGCGGCGCTTTCCCTCCGTCATCGATAAATTCTTTTTTATTCAATCGCAGTTAATCCTTCTCTAACGAAATTTTCACTCGACACCTTCTTCTTTCTCTCTTTTTGCGAGCCGTAATAAAATTTCGCAATAAAAGATTTCACTTGTGAGATACGTTCTGAGCGTATAGCGTGTGTCTGTCCCCTGAAGAGATCGCGGTGTACGAGTATCGTTATTGCGCTTCCGTTACGACGTAATCCAGTTGTAACACGATGTCTCATCTCGCGTAACATCTCGCGCAGCGTCGGCCGCCACGTTTGAATTTAAATTCACTACAATTCTATCTCGGCACGTATTTTCGGAGACAATAGCTCGAGCTCACGTGCGTGGAACGTACGCCGAGCGCGATACGTTGTGTCCACGAATTAACGACTTTCTGACTGCGCTCACGTGGCCTGAGTGCGAATTCTCGTGACGGACGTCGCACGTCTGCCCCATTCCATCTACGAGTAATTTCATTCTAAGTGTGATACGCCAGACTCACAGTTCCTTATTTAATTAGCGCTTTTCGATCTTTTCTCGCAGAGACTTGTATAATCTACCTCGTTTCGTACCTGCATTCGTATAAATTTCGTATAAATTCTAACTTATCGCTTTCTGCTTCAAAAGTGAAAAATCAAATTAAATCCGAAAATACAAGGTATGAGATTTTCTTTATATTTGTACACGGAAAGAACGATCTAGTTCGAGGATACAATAACTGCGTTAATCAACTGGCTGGTTATTGCATAGTCATCGTTTTTCAAATACTGGAACCCTTCATGCATACACACACGTCATAGAGTCACTGAATAGTATATGACGAACTGTAGGATCTTGATCTCTGCGGGATACTATTAAGCGGACTGCATCTTCACATAATGTATATATGGTGCTAAAATAGTCCGTGATTTATATATATATATCTTTACATTACTCACAATTCTAATTAGAATCATGGTTTTCTAATTATTAACAGAACACATGTGGCTTATTTTGTACTGCATTTAAATTATTCTCTCTCTCTCTCTCTCTCATACTTGAAAAAAATCAATATCTTTAACACCTTCCTTTCTCTATTACAAATTAAGCGATGTAATGAAGCCAGATGTAAAATCACAAGGGCTGGTGCGTTGTCCTTAACAAAATATTTAAAATCTTAAAATATTGAGTGGCATGAAAAAATTTTATGTTTGCACAATGAGTCCAGAAGTTTTGAAAATGAATCTGATTGAAACTATGAATAGGAGAAATAAAGAATTAAAATTTAATAATGTTAATTAATTCAAAGAATCATCCTAATCTGTTTCTTTAAATCATAATGCATTTATGTTTAGCAAATACATTAGACAAAATTTGTATTTACATAATATTTCTGTATTTTGTTTTTTTTATGCGATAACAACGTATACTAAGAAAATTTAATTTATCAGATATTTTTAATCAGGTGGAAAAAAAAGATATATTCAAGTACATTTTTTAAAAATGCCTCATCAGATTATTGTAAACAAGTTTAAATAATATTCAATCTTACTTTACGTTTATTGTTCAGTTATTTAAATTTAAAACTTTATGATAAGAGAGAGAGAGTTTGTATACATAAATATTATTGAGCATTCGCTTTAATCGAAAATGGTATTCTTCTCTTAATTATGATAAAACTTTTTTCTCAAAATAACTTGAATCTACTTGTGCGTTATTATATTTAGGTATTTATATTTCTCAATTTTTTTTATTAAATCATTAAAATAATTATTATATGTAATGTATTTTAGATACTTAATTTTATATATTTATTTCCTTAACTATTAACTAACCTTTTGCTGCGATTAATTTATTGTCGTTATATAGTGCTTGTTATTTTGGTATGTTAGCGGATTGTATGTACACCATATACTATTTCATACCAAATTAACATTATCAAATTAATTATTTAAGCTAATACTGCTTGCGCTAATAACGTTGAAGTGACGCAACATAATTAGCATAATGTTATGAAACAGCAGATGGATCAAAATTTCGTAATATGTTTCACAGGCGAATCAGTACGAATGAAGACATCCCCTGCGGCGCATCTGTCGCGCATTCAGATTGTCTTTTCTGACGATAATGCGCTCGAAACATAACAAGTAGTTGTCGCAGGGCGACATTAATAAACGAACAAATTTCATTAAGATGCAAATCGAATCAAGCAGTGAAATATTCTCAGAAAGCGTAGGCGGATCTACGTTGTTAAAACGCGATAAACCGACAGAGCGGAAACGCCGACTTCTCTTGCAAGTTGCGAGCAATGAGTTCGAGAGGATAATAGCGGGCACACGTCACCATGCACAGAAATGATTACGAATAAACTGCGAGCTCGCACGTATACACGGCATGTATATATTTCCACGGCGCGGCGGTCTTCTTAAAGAACGTTGAATATGGAGAGCGCAAAAAAGTTAACTGAAAAAATCACGTTAAATTCCGTTTATTAATTTAACAAAAAAAGGAAGATTAATATAAATAATAATATTTATACTGTAAATAATATAGATTACATATAGATAAATAGTGTAGAAAAATTAACTGCAGAATAATAAATAGAAAGTCGAGCGATATGTGAATAACACAAATAAGTGAACAAGTGAAGACCTTCTGTAGAGCACAGATTATTCCAGCAATATTACAGCAACATTGCAAACAATGTTGTTGCAAATTTATGTACTGTATGGGCTTATTCGATCAAAACGGACCTTGGCGCCTAATAATATTTCTGCGTGAATTTTACAATTTAAAACTTCTGCTTACTCATCATGCGTCTGGTTCTCTATTAAATTATAACATATTTTGAAAGAGATCCATGCACTTTAAATCAAGTTATTGTAAAAAATCTAAGGGTGAGATATATTTTATAAGTCTATTCAAATCGATTGTAAACGTTTGTTATATCCATCGATTTGTGGATTTAATAATTTTTTCGCGCAGTTTTCGTGCACATCAATGGAGATGTTTCTCGCGACAGACGGTGCACGCGTCATCCTGTCGTGGAACGAGATGATTGCTGGCGCATGCTCGACGATAGGTTCACACGATAATTCTCACATCGAGCCTCTCTCCCGCATAGGGCATAAGCCTCCCGCGGCTCGTCCGGCGGGATCGCATGGTCACCGGTCATTGTATCTGTATACCCTCCGGACCCTCACCCTTCCTAGATCGCCTTTCTCGGACCAACAACCAGCGCAGTATGGTGCAGTGCCTGATGGCTTCGTGTTAGCTCATTATCTTAATCTGCCAGCGGGACAAATAACAGGGTATCGCTCTTCCCGTCTTGCCAGTTGGCAATGCCAATGTAATATCTACTGGTATCGATGCTTTGATATTTGGATATGCGTTAGCGTGGAAATTATCTAATTAACAAATGCTATTGATCGATATTGCGATATCAGCGTCGTTTACGATTGAAACTTGATAAAATTTAGAAAGTATATAAATATATAAATAATCTTGATAAATATTAAAATAATAATTAATAAAAACAATTAAGCGCGAAATAGTAGATACTGAATTGAGTATATTTGATTAAATATTTGAGTGTTAATTTAACATAACGTAATCGTGTTATTTAAATATTTTGTGTTAAATTGATATTCAACATTTTTTAGTGTTAAAATAATACAGTTGTTTATGCATCAACGAACAAATAAAGTAAAAGTAATGTTTTTTAATGTAAATTTTACTATAAACGAACAGTTATACTTTATACGAATAGTGTTATATTTTGTGTTAATTTTTTTATATAATATATTCCGCTTATATAAAATTAACACAAAAATTTGCATGTAAAGCGTATTAGATTTAACAGAAATTTTCCAACTATGTACAACGTCGAAATTTACTACAAATTTACTGATATTGATCTAAAGTGTCGTTGTCAGGCGGTGGAAAATGGCGTAGCGCGCGCGCTATGTCGAGGAAGGGGAATAGGATCATCAACGTGCTCTACAACTGTAGAACGTAGATTCCTGTCCCTCGAAGTGGACCCCAGCAAACCCCACGCAATCGACTTTGCTCCCCTTTTCGTGAGCGGTATTGTTTACTGTCAACCTCGTTTCGGGTGCGACGTTATTGTGCCTCGCATCCCGACCGATCTCCCTCGCCGCAACCCGACGGATCCATATGTGATCAGCTTTAGGGGAATTAAGCGCCGGGACGGTAATTGCGGAGTGTTACGAGCGCGATTAATTTGTATTTCTATGGCATCGTAGATGAATTGCTATCTGGATGAACAGACCGAGCTTTATTGAGTTTGATGAATTGCAATCCTTAATTCTTACTTTCTCTAAAGAGAATTAGATTCGAAGTCGTAAATCGTACGATGCCGTATAAACGGAGGATTTGACAGATTTGAGCGACAGTTTTATAACATAAATGTTATTATAAAGTAATAAATCTAAATTTGGTAGATGAAAAAGGTTAAAACGGCAAACTGTTGCGATATTAGACATTATGCTGATGGCAGGGACAAAAACATACGTTAATAAAATTAATTAGAGACGCTGACATTATGTGTTCATATGTAGTTATCGTAACTTCGCTCTCTCGACTCAGCACAGCGTTGCTGTCGGCCGTTTCGCCTCGTTTGTACACGGCACTAACCGGCATTGTAATTTGCGTAGGAGTGAGTTAAGCGTTTAAATGCTTAATTACCGCATTAGGAGTAACCTGCAGTATCGCGGAGGGAGGGATCTTTAATCGTGGCTCATCGGAGCGCGAATTACTTTTGTTTTGCATCGCGCTCGGAATAATTGAAGCATTTACGGGTGGTGGCGCAAACTCTTGTTTGCGATACAATAGCGGAGCCCAGAAACATCTAAGTCCAGCGTTAGCACAATAACGAGAGCCCGCGTGCCATAATACGCGTGATAAATGCACGCGCGTTTCACGGCGTCGGCCCCGGCGATTAATTACGCGTAGGTACTCAGTGACGAATCGCCGTTACACCCAGCGGATTAAACTACCAGGAGTGACGATATTCTCAACGGGGCGTTACACGCGCGAGTCGTATTTGCGAGAGCGCTCCGCGCCATCCTACGCCTTTATAAGCGTTGCAACGGGAATAAATTTTGCATTAGTGCGGGGAGGAAGACTGCAAGAGGAAGTTTGCACGGTGGTATTACGAGGCTTACCTCTCTCTTGTATGATACCGCGGAATCTAGCTATATAGGTGCCTTGTTTAAAAGTAACGTATAACTCAAATTTAGAAAATTTTCCTAAAGCAGGAACATCAAACGTGCATCTTATTACCTAACTTTCCTTGCTTTCTGGATTTTACTCGTGGCCTACTTTGGAAAATCAACGGCTTAAATAAGACCGCATGTCTTAAATAAGAATCTGCGTTTTTTCTTTAAAAAATAGCGCAAGGTATATCTCTTAAATTAGACATTCTTTTTATAACAGATAACAACACACCCATTTTATATTCTTCAAATCGATTACATGATATATTCTTGAAATTATTGATTCCTTTTAAAAATATAGCTCTTAAAATAAACGTCATCTTTCCTCTGAACGATGACATCGGCATTGTTCCGCGATTGTTCCTCCGCGGCATCGTGGACGGCTTAATCGCCACTTGGGGGTGGGAGACGACAATCGCCGTCGGATGCACCCGGTTACGTTCCCAAGCTAAACGTTTCCTCGACCACACAAACTCCCCGTTTTCCCCGTTTTCCCCGTTTTCCCCGTTGACGATCCTGCGCGGAAAATGGAGAACGGAACGGACACAATTCCCTCACGGTTCGTCCGCTGGTCTGCTCTGGCGCATGAAAACGTCTCAAGTCCGAATTTGTCCCCTCGAATTCGCCGGATCCTCTCGGTACACCGCCGCATGCCACGTGCATTCTGCACCGCGGTGCGGCCCTTACGGTGTGTCATTTTCTAAAAGGACGTCCATCGGTCAGCATTGTCCCCGGGGTTGCGGTTAATCCGGTCCGTTGGCCGCGGTCGCGATCGTGGTCGTTGCGAGCGGTCGCGGATGCGTTGTGCGAGGGAGGATGAGGACGCGCGACGGTGGTGGTGGTGGTGGTGGTGGCGGCGGCGGAGGCGGAGGAGACGAAGAAGGGTCGCGGGAGGCGGGTGGCAGCAACGGCAAAGGGGGATGAGAGGAGAGGATGAGGAGGTGGAGGTGGAGGAGGAGGACCAGGAGAGCGGGCGAGCGCAAGCGCCTGTCCGATCGATGCCCGTCTCCCGCGTATAAAGCTCTCGTCCTCGGGGGGCGCGCGACAGTTGGCGTTCCGCATCCGGAACATGCGTCGCGCCGCGTGCCAATCGCGTCCAGTCATCCTCGTTGACGTCAGTGCGTCCCATGTCAACAGCGCTGCTATCCACCGTCGCGAGTACACCATCCGTCGTCACCGTGATTTTACTACTATCCTACTCGCCGAATCGAGCGCGCCAATCTCGAGGATCGCCAAACACGGGCCAAACGGTTGTATTCTTCTCGAACTTGCTCGATCGCCACTGAATCCTCGTAGGCCACTCGCGGGAACACCAATTTCTTGTCCCTTGACCGATAAGGAAGAGAGGACGAACGCAGCAGCGTCGAATCGACAACGCCGCTTCCTTTTCCAACAACTACTTTTTCCTTCACCTCCAAGTCTTCCTTCCGAGCACGATTCTTCTCGGAGCGGAGTAACCGAGTATAAACGTGCGTCCGTGAATGATTAGAACCAGACTCCGCGACGTCGCCGTCGGCGGAAAGAAAGCGCGCCGACTGCGACCAACGACTCCTCCTGGAACAATAATTACTCGCGAGTAATCGACTGTCGATTGTCCTCTCTCGTCTCGGGATCAAGTCAAGCGGTCTTTGACTTGGTGACACTTGGCCCTCTGAATTTGCAACGGCGCATTCGCGAACGACCGCCGATGTGAGACCTCGAAGTGAAGAGGCGGTCGAATTTCGCGGTCGCGCCTGAAGAGATCGAGAACCCGGGTCCGTCCGCGTCACCGGGAGCCGCTTCGTTGCTGGATCGTATTCGGGGACGCGTCACCGACATTCATCCCGCGCGGGACCCGTCAGCCAGGCAGGCGACGTCAGATCGGCGGTCGTTCGATCGTCCGGCGGACGTCTCGGCCGTCGCCGCGCGAAGAACCGGCCGCGTCAGGCGGAGGCGTAGGGGAGGAGGTGGAGGTGGCGGTGGTGCTGGTGCTGCTGCTGCTGCTGCTGCTGCTGCTGGTGGTGGTAGCAGTAGTGGTGCAGGAGGAAGGCCCGTGGACGTGCAACAAGTTAAGAGGCCGCCGCCGTCGACGTCGCTGTCGCCGCCAACCTTCTCGACAGCACGATGTGACATGGATATCCTCGCCGTAGCCTGCGCCCTCGTCGCGACGGCACTCTACTGCAACACCCTGCAAGCGGGTTTCGTCTACGATGACCGGTGAGTGAGGATTCCTATCTTCCTTCTCTTTTTCGCCGGCCGGCATTCAAATGCCCTCAACACACCTTCTACTATACGCTGTTACAACGATAGTAGCGTTGTTAAGGGGGACTTGTGCGATGAGATTCGTTTCTTCTTGCGTATATACTCGGCAATAATGTTGCAGTATTTTGCATCGAAAATTGCACTCACCGAAATTATATCGCATTTCTAATAGTCTTGATTACCGGATCCAAAGTTTCAAAGCTTTCAGCAAGTCTCGATCCCCGGGCTTTTCCTGACAGGAGTTGCTTTAAGACTGGGTCGAAAAGCAGCTGGTGACATACTTGGTGAGGTCGCGTGACGAGATTCGTCGGATTAGAACACGGTGCCGCGAAAGTTTCGAGAGCGATACTCGAGAACGATAATTCGCCGTCACGTAGTGATAGCGGGGGAGAGCTTTGATTTGACTTGAGGGAAACCTGGTCAGAACGCGATACTCGGAGTTGTTGATAGCTTATCGAGGCTTATCGTCTCATGTTGGACAAATGTGACTTAAAGCACAAGTGAATTCAATTCATTTGCACATAACACTACCTGTCGTTCGACTTCACTTAATCCCTAAAGGATCGGAAAACTTTATGCTGCTTGTAAGGCATTTCTGATCGTAGACGTTCATTAAAATTAATTAGAATTCACCGATTTTCTCTCTCTCCCGTCTCCTCTAAAAGAAAGTATCTATCAAGACAGACGCAAAATCATCATTTATCCATATATATAATAACTTTCGAGCTAACATTTGCAATCTGAAGTGGTAATTTCGAGGCAACAAATTAAGCTAGAAATTCTGTCTTGGATAAAAATTTTTCGGCAAATATGTATGTATAACACAACTCGGCGGCCCTTTAAAAGTTGACACAGGTTCGAGCTAGGTTTGCTTGATCGAATATCGTTAATTATGCCGACGAGCCGCGTCATCCGTCATCTGGAAAGGAGGAAAAATTCTTGTCGGCACGTTTTCGAAGGGCGATGAATGTCGCTCGTAAGGACTTGAGTTTTACGTGAATATTACTCATACCCCGGGTGATATACGATAGATGACATTCCTCGCGATATTTCAGCCGTCACTCCTGCGCCGCGCGAAATTGTTTCTGCGCTGCCACCGGCTCCGATATTCCGGTGCTACCGCACCGCTATGGAAAACAAATAGCCACGAGCCGGAGTAATCGCAACAAACTGTGCACCGTATCGTTCGTTCGTTATTTCGCTTCTCCTCTCGGATCGATAAGACTGCGTCAGGATTTGCACAGCACTCTCTCTCTCTCTCTCTCTCTCTCTCGCCAAATCGGCTCGAAATTCTCGCGATCGCCATTCTGACGGTTTAATCTCTTGCTAGCGTCATACGCTTCTTCAACAGATGTTTCGCAGTTTTCCCCAATATCAAGCATTACGGCGCAAGCTCATTTTATCGCTTGCATAGGCAGCATAGGTGATTCAAAGATCGCTATATGCGTGTCGAATTAAAACAAATGTTGCAGAGCATTCTGCACGCTAAAGCATTGCGAAAGAACAAATTTTAAAAATAATTAATTTCACATCGAAACGATAATTGTTTAAATTATCGGAAAAATAACTGCTATTCGCATGTATATATGTATAAAGTACTGTTGCATTGAAAGAATTTAATTTTGTAAAAGCTTTCCATTTCACACACGGGAGTAAGAATTAATTAATCTTTAGATGGTGAAAAATGTTACCTTTTCTCTCACTGCATTTATTTAATCACTTTCTGCTAAATAAAAAGCAAACTTATTGGGTAAAATAATCATTATGGTTTTATACTCAAATAATAATCAAACAAACGTACTGCATATGATGAAATTACAAAAAGGTTTAACGCACGCATTAGCAGTTGATTGCTCCTGAAGCAGAGGCCGATTTTCTTGTCGATGTCGTCAACGACAACGATTCGACTTTCGACATTTTTCGAAATCGTTTGCGAGCCATATCTTGTGGATAGCGGCACTCTGAAATACTCGGAGTGGAATTGGCGGGTATATCCAAAGTTACTCGCACGATAAGAGCTCTTGATCCGAGGCTCTCGAATTCTATGACACTGAATCCCCTAATTGAGTATCCCGTAATCTCCCGGACATCGTGGCCCAAACTCGATCGCGCCGCGCCGCGTCCCACACTCCGAAGGCTGACGTCCGGAGGCTCGCGTCAAGATACCGTAAGACGGGAGATCAGATTGCACCGGGAAGAGATAATTATACTCTGTGCGCTGAACAGCACTCCAAACAATCATTATCCTAAAATGTTATAAATACCTTGTGCTTTCGCGACTTTAATACGATTTTAATAGTAGAGAAAGACATGACAGGGAAATCTCAACAAGTAGAACAAATAGTCATGATGACGTTCGACGCGTCAAAATGGCTCCAAAATGATGATTAAAAATCATTTTTTGATCAATCATAATTCGTTTCAACGTCATTTGGATGTTACCGTGACCTGTTGTTCTCCCAAGCGGAACAACAAATCATGATAATATCAAAGTGACGTTAAGTGAAACTGATCGTTACTGATTGAAAAGTGATTTTTAACATCATTTTGGAGCCATTTTGATGTCATGATGATTTGCGTTCTATTTCATCTACTTGGGATGATTCGTTTGAAATTTGATTAATTCTTATTTTATCTTTTATTTTACATAGGTTTAATACGATTTTCTTTTTTGTTACATATCACATATTTATATTAACAATTCAGTTGGATTGTATAAATATTTTATAATCATATTTTCTTTCACGTACACGTGCAACTTTATTTCAATTTTCCATTTATATTTACTTTGCACTTCGATAGCTCGTAATTGGCGACCCCTGCTGTTATTAGAAGGCAATATACGTTGCATGCGAGAACCATTCGATGAATTGAAAACAAGTCGACGTTATTTACACGACTGGTGTTTGAAAAACCCGACTGTGCTTCCGCCGATCACTTCCGTCGCGCACCCGAACGATTCGCTCGATCACGGTTATCGGAAGCGCTGCGCAAATAATCACGTTTATTTCTCAGGTGGGGTGCAATGAGCGCGCTCTCTCTCTCCGTCGCTAACTCTGTGCCGTTAAAAGCGTTCGCCCGACACGTACAGCACTTGCAAAAGTTACCTATCGCCGAATTATTTGCTACCGCAAAACTTTTGCGACTCTCGCGCGGAAGTTTCTGGGTGTAACTAGCTATAAAGGATTAGTCGCGTTACCAGGTGTAATCTTGCTCGCTGCACGTGTCTCCCGCGGGATCGTGTGAGTGCCGGTCCGAAACACCTCTCCCGAGTTCGATAGTTTGCAAAGAGTCTCCATAGGCTCGCGGGAACATTTATTCTTCGTAACCAATTAACACGACACGTTCGTGATTTTTCTCCAATTTCGTTGGAATATTAGTTTAAGTTTTAATTTCGAATGTGCTCGGATCGGTTGGTTTAAAAAAGCAAAATTATCTTTTCCTCGTAAATTTTGTCTATTAGAAAAAATTTCATCTATTTTTTATTTATTTATTAGCCATATACTCACACTCGTTCGATTTTGAGAAAATTGTCTCCTGATTACATCAAATGAATCATATGTACATGGAAATGCGAGATATTTGGTATATACGACGCAAGTAAAAGTAGTTGAGTGCTCCCATATCCGTTTTGTAATCACTTTTTTCCATTAATTTTATACGAAGTAATTTAGATGTACATAAAAGTCTATAACGTAATTTACATAGAAATTAAATGAAAATGAGACGCCTGTCTAAAACGATAGAATGAGTTTGGTAGCGCGATAATGTCTAAGTATATCGCGTGACCGTCGCGCTCTCTTCGCGTAAGGAGCATCCACGCGCGCGCGCGCGCGCGCGACCACTGATTCGGTGCGGTTAATCAATCATTCTGTTTACGTTATCGCACGAACTAGCGTCGGCGTTATAAACATTTCGGCGGGGGACGGCACGTGGTGAGAGCGGTGAGCGGGGAAGAGTGCTCGCCATAAATTAAATTATTCCGGTCCGGGCATCGGAAATCAACTGTGCCGACCGTTCCGTTGGAAACGCCCAGTACGATTAGTCCGATAATCAAGCGCTTAATTATGGAACGAATTTGGATAGTCGGAGAGACGGATAAATATGTAGAAAGAGAGGAAGGAAGAGAAGCCCGAAGTAAAGGGCGCGGGTGGGTATCTATCGCGTTGCCGTTGGTAGATTCGCCGGCGGAGCTCGCCTTAAAGCGGCAGAGCTCGCGTAATAACGAAAAACGGCCCCGGCTCCGGCTCGCGTTCACGTTCGCGCGCGCATTAAGCCGAGATAATTTTTCATCCATATCCGGCCCATTAGCGGCTACCTCGTTCGATGCGACCGCCGCGCAGAGGCTAAAGCGGCCGCGCCGCTGGTGGCGACCATAATCAAGTCGAGTCCGGTTATTAACGAGAGCGGACTCTCCTCCATCCTCATCCTCCTTTTTCCCAGCTATTCTCTCTCTCTCTCTCTCTCTCTCCTTCTCTTCCTCTCTTCCTCACTTATACCACTTTTCTCATCCCTTTGGCTTTGGCGTGACCCAGCAAAATACCCGCTCGCCAATCATGGTGGCGGCGGCCTACAGTTCTTGGTTCACTTTTGCTCTTTTACGACTTGATGGTTTATTCGATTTGATCGATTATTAATAATATTTAATCGATTTCGCCATCAGTTGTTTCACTGCAATGATTATTTGAACCGATTTTATAAAATCTGATAATAGTTAGCAGACGTATTTTGTATCGTGCATTGGTGCGCAATATTAAATAAATATTATACCAATTATAATAACATTCAGCAACCATTTGATAATAATTAAAAAAGTTAAGTAAACGTTTAGTTATGATTTTAGTTATATTAACCGAACATTTTATTGAACGTTTAATTGAAATTATTTCACCAAAGCTTTAGTAACTATCATCTAGATTTGATTATTATTACCAGTCTTTTTCCAGTTGTGTGGGAACATTTAATTTTGAAATTGATATATCAATTGACTTGGTTTGAAATGGACATTAATTTCAACATCAAATGCTCTCACACAACTTTACTATAAAATGACATGCTCATATACATATACATTAATCTTGTATTTCCTCATTTATAACATACAGTTAACAATGTACTTGTTTGAATTTTCACTTTGTCCAATACTTTAGAGAGACTCTAAGTATTGGACATTACATTTCGTTGTTTGAAAAATAAAAAAGCCCGACACGGACATGCGCGAGAAAAGCGTCTTCTGGAAGATTCCGGCTATTTTATTCTGACCGTAGGTCTTGCGCGGAGTTTACCGTACTCGTGAGTTTATTCCGGTCGCGCCGCCGCGCCTGAGACTCATAGGATAATAAAGGCCTCGTATTTTACCGCGACGCCTCGACCACAATGCCCGTGCAAAGAATACGGGACATATTTATTCGGCTAGTTTTTTACTAACGGCGCCAGGGACCGAGCCGGAAGTAAACGAGGGAAAAGAAGACAGACCGGGAACAGATAGAGCCAAGGCGGAGGAAGAAAAGCCGAAATGCGATCAAGTTGGATGGCATACTCTGGCATCTTGTCGCTCTAACAAATCGCCAAAGGAAAATATCTTGGTTAATATATGCAACATGCGCAAATCTACATATAGTATGTACATCTCTGCTGTTTATCATTTGTGATATGTGTATATATATATAGAACATTTATTTAACACATTCTCCATACGGTTTTCATTTTTTAATTGCCTTTTCGGGTATACCTGATTTTCATCAAGTATGTACGCATTGCTAGAAAATTTTGTTACATAGTTTACGAGCAAAAGGAATCTTTTACTACTGAGATGCAAATTAGAGACTTTCAAAGACATATTTCGGTATGCAGATGCGGAAATTTGGAATACACTACCGTTATGCATTGCAAACCTTCGCATCTCCATAACTTGCTTTTGATGGAAATATTAGGTAGCAATTTTCCGTTATCTCGTATTTTATCTAGACATAACGATCCTATATTTCAAAACTACTTATTACAAAACTAGTCATTACTTATTATATCTTATTTACATTTAAGACAGAGAACTTTTAAAAATTAATTGTATTATATTATTCTATTTTAAATTTCTATCATTTATTGTCTTAAAAAAAATAAATTGTTTTACTTGTAATTTGCATTTACATTCAATTACACATATTCAACTCATTTTTATATTTATACATACCTTTTTTCTTATTTATATTTCGTAATTTATCTCTTATATACACATTTCTTTTAAGGGGTGTAAATTCCAGAATAGGAGAAACATCTTCCTCCGCCTGTTTTCTCGCGTTAGCTAGCTAATCTCGCACATGTATGTTTGCACGTAGATGCAGTTGCATTTGGAACGAGTTTGGAATAAGAAAAGTTGGCGGTCGAGGCTTAGCTTGTTCCGTTTCCGTCGGTGAATAATACCGCGGTATTCGGCGTGGAGGCGTGCCTTCGGTCGCATGAAATGTAAAACGCGGCATTACTATTTCAGTCGGTGCGGTGCATTCGGACTTACTACGATGCACGGTTTCTCAGAGCGTGCGTAAATAATGGACGCGCTCCGGAACATGGGTACGGTGATAAAAGAAAAATTGTACCAACCTTGGGAGAAACGTGCGAGACTACGCTGAGCATCTTCATTATGGAAACTAGCAAAGCCAAGTGATCGATCAACGCAAACGTCAAATGATTGATCCGCGCGATGGACACATTTGCCGAATTTTTATTAACGTTATTATGTATATATACTAGAAATTTCGCGTTTCTTCGCTTTTTATTTCTCAAACTTTATTATAAATCTTCCTCTTTGGCCTTAATTGATAAAGTCTAATTTTTCTACATATATACATATATGTATCAGAAAATATTCATTTATCTTAGAATTTTAAAAATTATTTATTTACCTACTCATAAATTGTGCTATTTTAACACTAAGAAATGTTGAATATCAATCTAATACACACACAAAATGTTAAAATTATATGATAATACAATCATATTATACTAAATTAACACTTGGATATACTAAAAATTCGATGCAAAATTTTAACAAGATACTGACTGTTTCTAACACAAATACAAAATGTTTTTTAGTGTGCATACGTTATTTCACATTAAGCAATTCAACCATCAAAATTGTTTAATTTACATTTGACATACATGGAAGTTAAAAATAACAAAATATTATTTAATTCAAGGGATTGGAATTTTCCTTTGTCCATTGCTCCGTTAATATCTAATTACACAATATTTTATATGTAGAATTAATGTACATATATAGTTGAATAAACTATTTTATATTTATAATAAATTATGTGTGTGTGTATATTAATTCTACACATAAAACTTGCATAGTTGTCACCTATATAGTTGCCAATACTACAAGTCTGTTCTTTTCAGCTGAAAAGATTTTTCTTGTACGATTTATTTTTCCTCCTTTCTTTTCTGCGTTAAAAAAAAAGAGAAACTACATGGTGCGAAAAGTTTTGCTCGAAAGAACAGACTCTATTTATTCTCGGTATAGATAACCTACGGTATAGTGTCTGTTTTACTTCTTTTATTATTACGTATATCTTTTACTTTATATGTATTTCTGATGGAATAATTACAAGTGCTCCAAGTTAATATTAATTATTTCCGATTAATTGCTATCGGCAATAAGAAATTTGGCATTATTTGCGTATGAAGAATTTGACAGACATCTATTAATCTGTACATCAATTTTGTATATTTATTACGTATTTCGCAGCCAGAATACGCAATCGCGCCAAACACAATTCAGACACCAAGCGCATCAGAAAAAATTTATATTCCATCGAAACTACCATATTCGTTTTACGCAATAAATCTATCCCCCAGATATAATTTACAAAACAAATGCGGTTAGTGAGACAATAATTTATGATTATTGTCACGTAAAACAGCCGAACGTAAAACGGGTTAATATGATTGAAATGGGTCCAGCGGCGCGGGGGAGATTTTATTAAAGCCAGCTCTCGCGTTGCCGGCACGATTGATTCGCAACGAATCAAAATAAAAGCTTTCTCTAAATTTATTTTGTTTCTATTTTATTCAAATTCCTTTCTTTACACCTTCGCGTATCTCTCGTATCTTCAACGTCGATGAATCTATATCGATACCTGATATATTCCAAATTGTATTTCTCAATAAATTGCACCGGAAGAGGCGGTCGACTTTTAAGCGCGTTTTACGCGTAAGCGTACTCGCTCGTTCGCGAGTACAGTTTTCATTTCGAGAGAAAGTCGATGGAAATGTCCGCCAACAATTCTAACGCGCTCTATCCTTCGGACTCGCACGCATTTTAATTTAAACGGAACAAACCTTTCGCACGTGGAAATTTCCCTCGTTCGCGCTGTCAGCTGCGCGACTGACTACGCTTCTCCCAGGACAGATTCGTGACGAACGGGCTGCGATAGACGCTCGAGAGGGGGTTTGGATTAGAGGTGGAATTAAACCGTTGGCCAGGTAGACTCTAAACGGATAGAACATACAGTGGAAAATGTTACAATTTCCAAGGACTTTTCTCGCAAAACTGACAATTGAGACAGGAAGAAGATAATAAAGATAGATCGATGAAAAATGGTGCTATTGTTCTTGAATGTCGATACTTCACTTTGACATCACATCACATTTCTGTCATTTTCCTTGAAGCGCGGGATTACGAATGGCACAATTTTTGCATTTGCTTTCCCGTCGATTTTCCTATCCTACAATTCAAGTATTGTTTGCAATAATATTGAAAAACTATATAATCGAAAGAACGATGGATTCGAGATTTACGAATACGTATCGATCCGATGGAATCCCCAGGATGGATAGATAGCGCGGAAAGAGGATGGAACATTATAAATCCAGAAGCCGCGTCAGTCACGGAACCGCACGGCCAGTTGCCGGGATAAAAATGACGAGCGGGCAAGCGCATGTCCTTCCCCAATGCCGAATCAGACGAATGGCAGGAGGGATCGAACAAAGAGATCGTCGTCGCCGGGGAGCGGAGTGTGTACCTGTACCGTGTTTTATCGGGGCACCGCGTCGCGTACGAACGTTGCACCCCGTCCGCATTCGGACGATCCGCAGTGGAAATTCTTGCAATTTCGCTCCAACGCCGGGATATTTCTGCACACGTGACGTGGACGTGCGAACACGCGCGTACGTCTGTCTCTCTGTACGTACGTGCGTGCGTGCGTGTGTGCGTGCACCAGGGTACGGGAAATTTCGGGGATGCCCGGCTGCGTCGAGCATTTATCCTGCGGGACCGCCGGATGGCATACGATCGATGCGCTTTATCGCGCCAGAAAGACTGCAACTGGGGGCGGGGGCGGGGAAGATAGAGAAAGGGGAGATATAATTTACGGCTAGGTTCTCTTGGTCTTGATAGGACTTTACCGCAGAAACGAGATACAATGCGCGACTGACACCACGCCGCTGTAAAGATCGGAAAACGGTTAAAAACGAGAGCGATGGTACCAACGCGTACCCCGTTCGAGGTATAGTTAAAGGGGGTAGTATATCACTAGTCTCGCGCAAGCGAGGGCGGAGAGAACGCGCGACGTCCAGCCGTTGGTGAATAAGGGTGCACTGTAATGGCGACACGATGCAGTAAATATCGTCGCACGGATGCGATGGGGCGAATATATACCGGACAGCGAGCGAGCGAGAAGTTGAGGCGAGCGAGCATGTACACGCGCGAGAATTAATTGGTGATTTTTATTAGTGACATAAAGGCCAAATAGAAGGAAAGAAAGCAGATGGAGCACAATGAGCTCGAAACAATAGAAATAGAATGCCTCCTTAATTACATAAAATTTATCGTACTGTGATTATCATTCTCGCTAAAATTAACGTATATAGGAATGAAAATATGTACATCTCTAAGCAGAAAATATAGTTGCCGTCGACTTTTTCTTTTACTACATATTACATGAATATTATATTTTATGATTTTCAATTACATCAAAAGAATCATTTTGCTAAAGTATCTAAAAATTTAACTGGATACGTATCTGAAAAAAAAATGACTTGGCATTTTAGCAATCAGCTTGAATGTCCTACACAATTATTTTAACGCTCCAGTAAAATTATTATCAAATCTGTACTTGACTAAATTTTTAGATACTTCAGATTGAGCAAATTATACTTTCCGTGTACTCCTCCATCCGGAGGTAACGCGCGAAAGAATATCCCAAGATGTAAAATTTGTTTCGTTTGAGACGAATATGTGTCAAGCCTTCTCGTGCATCGCGAGGGTAAAGTGGGGGAGCATTTGGAAGCTCGGGTTTTAGCGAGCTTCCTCGTGTGTATTGTCGAGTTTCACGAGTGAGTGGCATGCGCAGTATATACTACATTTATATACATTAAAAAGAAGCCTGAATATCCTGAAAACGTTACTTGAGGAAAACAGGATTTTTTAAAAAGATTATTCTCGTTACTTTTCGTTGCTTCTAACAACAATATAGAGAATAATACATGAATATACAGATAAATTAGTATCTTATTAACAATTCTTAGTAATAATCGACAAAATTAAGCCGACATGATATTAATAATTCTTGAAAGTAATAAAAAAGCTGTCAATGGCGTGAACATTATTTATTCTGTTTCTACGATTAATAATATCTCTACAATAACAGAAGCAATTTGCGAAAAATTGAGATTTTTCTCTTAAGAGACAGAGATATTGCAAGCGTTCAATTCAAATTGTAAAGCACGACGCTGCATCGATTGATTATATCAAAAGAATCCTTGGAACGTAATACGACTGTTTGTCTCTTTCTTTTTTATCGATAGAAAACAAAGTATGAATAACACACAGCTTTTACAGAGAACACGGCAAACGACTATAACGATTATTATTAAAGCCCCATGCGTTTCTATACTGAAGGGGGGGGGGGGAGCAGAGTTCGTTGTATTCCAGTGCTACGCGAAATGCGCTATAATCTGTTACAAAGGCGCGGAGAATCCAGAGGAGAGGGAGAGAGAGAGAGAGAGAGAGATAGACAGGAGAGGAGTGAGTGTGAGGATGAAAAGGGAGGAAATGTTTGCGGAGGGGTGTGCACTTGTACGTTTAATCGGCTCATTACCTGCATCCCGAAGTCAGGTAAACCGCGGCGGCACGCCGCTCGCGCGAGTGCAAAATTCTAACTACGCGATTATTGTTACACGGTGCGTGTATGCACGTCGTGTACGCCGCGCCGCGCCGTCGATGCACCTCGAATTAGCCCGCTAGCGAACAAGCGCTGTATACGCGGTATATACTCGCTACGCGACGTGGCATCGACCGTGCAAAAGTACGTTTAATTGTTCGTACGGAATTACGCAGTTGTAATTGCCGAGCGTGTTTGCACAGTCATAATACTTTCGCGTCATACGAGATACGCAGACGAGTTGTAACTCGCACTGACCGCAATCGCCGGAAATTAACCTCTTTAAAAAACCTCCTTTCCGATAGACATAATTGGGCAAGTTTTACTCATCCGGAATGCAACGCTTGAGAAGTTGTTCGAAAGTTATCCGAGTCGATTCTTGTCTATCGATTTATGTGCCATTAATTAACTTTACAGTCTTCCACTAGTAATAAAATTGTACGCGTGCAGGGGGATGAGAAAGACTAGCAGTATATATCTATATTATGTCACGTGGAAAGAACGGTTTTGTCAGTTTTGTGTGTGTGTGTGTGTGTGTGTGGAAAATTTTACTAGACACAGCTCTTTGAAAATAATTTTGTTGAATCATCAAAATAATTATGTAGAATGCTCAAACGCTGATAGTAATGTTGCAAAAAGTTTTAACATTCCGGCAATCGATTTGAATGTCATTCATGATTTATTTCGATAGTTGAAACAAAATTATATTTTTAGATCTAGTTAAATTTTAGAACGCTTCAGTAAAATCGTTCTTTTCGTGCGCAGTCGTAGAAAATGTTCTTTGATGCAACTAATACGAATATTAATTATCACTGGTTCTCATACTTGAAATTCTAATAATGATTAATGCGCCTAGGTAAAAATTAATATTTTCGGGTTCACTTTATACCCGGCAAAAATACGGAGTATATATTATATATGTTTCAGTTATGATCCCGTCTTTATCCTCAAATACATATTTTCCATCATTCCGCATAATTCCACGTCACGTTCTATATTCATAAGAAGCTTACGCGACGCGGCTCCAATGTGGCTCGATCGAAATATCCGGTTGTAGAGAAAAAGTCCGATGAAAAATATCGTATCGTTGAGGTGATTTGCAAATGAACGCGATATTTGGCGTGATTCTGCGCGAGGCTACCGATAATAATCGCAGCGATGATTCGACGCCAGGTGGTATCAGCATCTAGCTTTTTTTACTCCGTTTTTTTCGCGGCATCAGCGCTCGTCCGCGAATTGGAGCGGATCAACGAGTGGCACGCACGGCCATTTTTATGCTCGTTTGCCGAATCGTCCGCCGCGCATCGTCGCAAAAAGTGACGCGAGATGAAACGGATTTCTGGCGTAGCTCTATGGCTCGCGATAACGCGCACGACGATTTGTGCATTGCGAGTATTTTGCACGATAAATACGTATAATGCAGAGAAATCTATTTTACGCGCGACGCTCTCGTTAGCAGCTGCCTTTCTAAACCGACATGAACATTAAAATGGAGGGATTAATGATACAGCTAATTTTAATTTAATCGTAAATATTTCCTATTCAAATATCTACGGACGATGTTTGTTTCCATGCATATGTATATGTATATGTTGTAATGTATGTAATCCCAGATAATATACAATCAGAGTTGGGATATATAGAGATTACTTATTGTTACTCGTTACTGATTTTAAAAAGTTAACTTGTTATCATTACCGCGTTACTCAAAAAATGTAAAAAACGGGTTGTTTCCGTTATTTTTTAAATCAAATTTTGATGACCTCTTTTTTAGAATAGCATCCAATTGTTATTAATTGACCAGTTCCACACGAGTTTTTTAGTGGTTTTATGATGGTTAATCGCAACATGGTCAAACATAACACAGGTTTTCTTTTGAAATTCACTTGTCATGCACGTTCCATATACATTGTATTGTACAAAGTAACGATCATATTGATTATCGTTATTCAAAAAAGTCGTTGCGTTATCATTAACGCCACAAATAAGGAAATAAGTAAATATTTGGAAGCGTTCGACTTTTCGCAAGAAGTAGGAATTTTATTTGTTAATAATTAAGTCGCTTCGCGTGGAAAGTCTAAATATTTACCAGGAAATATAACGTTGTTACCTATATGTTACTGAAAAAAAATTTTTACGCGTTACTTATAACATCGATACATACAATTACCTTTTTCAATAACGAATGGGTAACTTTGCACTACAAGTAACGCGTTATTTCCCAACTCAACTCTGTATACAATGATAACCTTCTTTGTGTTTCTAATACTATTAATAAGCCCTTTGCAGTGTTTTAAGATGTTTATCAGCATTATTATTAAATTGACGATTAAATCAATTTTTAAATATTACTATTTCAATTACTATTTAATATTTTTCTAATTGTATTTTAAGCGTGACAGTAATCGGCGTGCAATTGTAACGGGAAGCTATATTTAAAATTTGCATATAAATATTATTAGGCACTAGCCTCGATCATATATGTATATATTTTAGCGTGAGCCGAAAAAAGTCAAGTCGTGTTAATTGGAATCTAATAGTGGGCAATAGTTAGTATTTTATGCCAAGAAGAAATGTGCAAAACCTCGGTCGGATTATATCTTCTGTTTTGCCCAGAGTGTCAGTGTTTTCAAATTTAACTTAAAAATTATGAAATATTGATTTCTGAATCAGCGATATCCTTTTGCTTCTGTGTTTATTATTATTCGTCACGTTTAGTTTCAAGGGTGAGCATAAACACTATTTTAATTCGCCATTTTGGATATTGGATTCGCAGTTTTGAATCAACGTGTTCCCTAATTGGCTGTAAGATAATACTGAGAGGGATTTTGGTGAATAAGAGAACAAACGTGACTGAGGGGATATAGGAAATTCAGATTCGGACCCTCGTCTATGTGTCGGCAAATCTTCGTGAGGGGCAATCTAATAGTGAATTCGGTTGGATCGTCGATTCGGAAATTAACATTTCATAATTTTTTAATTAAATTTGAAAATTTGACACTCTTGGCAGAACGAAAGATATAATCCGACCACACACACATAGAGGTCTTGCATATTTCTTCTTGGCATAAAATACTAACTGTTGCGCACTATTAGATTCCGATTATCACTTTTTTCGACTCATTCTAATATATTATACATATATACATATATATATATATATATACATGTATAACAATTAAAAAAGAGTGAAATATATGGATTTGTAAATGACAGTATACGGTTATTAGATCTCAAATTAAACTCTTGAAAAAGTACGCTCCGGCTGAATTTAAAGAGGCAATATGGATTCGTTATTCGATAGCAAGAAGAAGCTCAGCTCGCGCTGCCTAAGTTTATAGTTAAGCAAAAACTAACTCCAAATTGCTCAAAGAATCTATTATTAAAATTAAGGTTGGATGTTCTGAATAAAAGTTCTTGCGCCGGTCCTTCGATTAAAAACTAGGAAGGAGCAGGGCGGAAGTCTGTGCTTTGAAATTAATTCAAAGAGATACATTCAGCGTTTCCTCGAGACAGTATTTATCTTCACAGCGGTGCTCACTCTATCCAAAAGAGCACATGCTAATCACTCGTCGCGACGTTCTCGCTTTCTCCCTCGCGTTTTACACTGCGCAATCTTCGTTCCTATCCACGATGAACCACGTTTCTCACTATGATGGCGGCTGTAGTGCCAGCGGCAACTAGTGCAGATAAACAGCGGATTCTTTCTTATCGCCTCGTGGCAGAGGGACCCTTTGCGCGAGACAACAATGTTCAGCCGGTAGAGAAACGTCAGTCTTCCCTCTTTCCCTCTCCTCGCCCGCTCTTCCGCCGCTTTTCCGTCATTTCCCCTCCCGGATTTCCCTCCGTTTCCCTTTGTCTCTTCGCCACGCTGCCAAAGTCTCGCGAACTCCCTGACGTAGTTCTCTCCAGAAACTGGCTGCCTCGTCGAGCTATCGCGGTAGTCGCGATAGTCGGAAAGAGATAGGGAATTCGCGGATAGGACGGAAGCGACGTGTCGAGGAGCGGTGGCAAGGGAGCTCGAAGGGAGTCAAGCGGAATGGCAAATCCCGAAACAAACGGCGCGCAGTCTTTGCGAATCGAGCGAGCTTAGCAGTGGATTATCTTCGGCGTGTGTATATATAGCTCGGTGTCGAGAAACGGTGAAAGAGAAAGAGAGAGATAGAGAGGGGGGGGGGGTAAACTTCGCCCGGATGCTGGATAGCGTACCCGTAAGAGCTCAAAACCATGTTTCCTGACGGTTTATACGACGCTATTCTCTTCGCCAACAGCGACGCTGCCGCAATCGACGCCGAGTCGTATTTCTAGTTTTCTAGGGAAGTTGAAGCGAATCGATTATCACGCTTATATATAAGCGGATTTAAAATTTTTGTAAATAATTTACTCTGAATGAACTCTAGAATTCTATCGATATTGAGTGATACGGTGTTGCTTTTGATACGTAAATTTTACGTTCGTGGAAATAGACTTTTAATCACCCTCTGTTTGCATCTAGGCCTTTTTTTTTTTTTTGGCACAAGCGTATTCCTCTCAGATTTCTCCCTGATTTTTGCTCAAATTTCAATTTTTGTTAAATAAAGGTTTTAACATGTGAATTAAAAAACTATTTGATGTTGTAATAGAAATGTTAAAATATAACCCTTAACTTTTTTCGAAGTCTAGTAGAACGGCAAAAAAGCTTGCGCTTCACAAAAAAGACCCAGATTGTAGACGGAGGGAATAAAAATGTGATTGCGGACAGAGGATTAATTCATGCAACACAACATTTTTATGCATTTCACACTTTTAATGGCACTAGATATTTATAATCTAGACCTTTATAAAAACTTATTATCTATACTTTTATAAATAACCTGATTATTAACTAAAATTAATTTTCTCGGTCGCTGTTCATCATCGTTATCTCTTTGAAAAATTTGATTTAATGGCATAATTGGTTAAACAATCACAGGGTATATGACGTGTTCCACTTTTAAGATAATACCGAATAAAGTCAATATTATAAAATAATAATTTGCTGACGCACGGTCGGGAATGCATCGATACAGCCACTGATTTTTAATTGTAAAATTCTACAAACGGCTATATCGAAAGTGAAATGTCCGGATCGATATCCATAAATAGAGAAGAGAAATGCAACCTGCGGCCTCGTTGTACTAGCCGATTCTGTTGTTGGCGATGTCCGTCGTTGTCGTAATCAAATTAATCTCGTTGAATCGGGACAAGTTGCGAAGCGGAGCATCCGAAAATTACGACGGCGCGCTATGGAAATGCATTGTGTCTGAATACGATATCGTCTACAACGGTGAATGATTTGTTTTACATGAGTTTCGTAACGCAATCGATTGTACACTGACGATTGCGGATAATGTCGTTTTGTTTCGAACAAACGGCATCTTTTCCACGGTCGTGCAGTTTTTGTCCCGTTTTTATGTCGACGCGAAACGTCCGAGTTATTGTTAAAATCCGATAAACGCACAACGCGCGCAGCGCGATTTCATTCCCTCGGTTAATTACTGCCGAACTGCCGAACGTGAAATTCGGCAGAGGAAAACTCAAACTGTGCGGCGACAATGTCGCCCTGGTAAATTGCTAATAATGCAATAACATCGGCCCGACTGTTATTTGTGAAATTATTATGCACGTTGTAAAAATAAATATTAAAGCGATACGGAACGATAGGATGCGATGAATAAAAAAAGAAAAAGACATTTTATCGATGACACATAAAAGGTATTGCTCGATTAATTATCGTACAACATTTAACAACGGTAATTAAAATGTTTGTTAGACGACGACACATCGTCATGATTAATAATAACGTAAGCCATCCTAATTGAATATGCAAGAATACTAATAATTTATCTCCGTCATGCTAAATCCCGCACAAACTCTCGTACTTATATAAGATGGTAATGTAGTATAATAGTGAAATAATTTGTCTCAAAATTAATGATTCGACCAGATTTAACAGAGTTTAAGTCCCCCTCGTGTAGAGCGCACTGTGTGCTTGACGCTCGAAAAATGGAGTTTTTCTAAGAGCGGCTGCAGGTATTAAACCTTTACTCCTACACCTTTTCAGTGCTTCTACTAGTCGGCAGCCAAGCGGGGTGGGAGAGAGATAAATGTATACAGCCTCTCGATTATATATCGCGCATGCACGGGCCATCTAATAATTTCCCGTGGCACACGGGAAGAACTCCTGGAAAGCTCTGCCCATCCAGAGATTTTTAAGATGCTTCCCCGGACGGGAGAGGCGGGGAGAGCGGAATGTTTGCGGTAAAATTAGAGTGCCGTTCATGCCACGGTGGAAGTACAACGGGGAACAAGCGCTCTTGGAATTCCTTGGATTAGAAAACGACTAGGAGTAAAGGTAGAAAATAGCACGTAGAACGTTATACGGCGTTACGTGGTGATTTCATGGCATTAGGAGTCGCTACTCATGGCACTCTCCACACGGCACTGCACTGGTGCAGTGGCAAAACCGTGGGACAAAAGTGGGACGCCCGATAATGGAGGTCCTTTTCTGCCCCCGCGCCCTCCTCCCTCCCGCACCGAGTCCTTTCATGGCCGAGACACCCGGTAGATGCGAAATCGATGCCAGTGCCGGGACGTGTCCGCGCAAAAAACGTTCCCGGGCCACGTTATAACCCGGGACTCCCGGTGTCGTCCAAGTGAGACTGCAGTCGGGAAGAACATTACAGGCGACATACCAGGTGTTTGTGGAGCAGTGGTTCGCAAACTCTGGGGATACATCGCCGATCGTTAATCGTCGTAGATGGTTAACCATCAACCTTTTTAACGACAATTATTTTTATGAATTTTACGAAAGTGTTTATTGGAAAACTTTTAAGCCAGTACAATTAGTTAGAAAAAAAGAAAAGTTAATCTATAGACGTAAAAAATTATCTATTTAAATCGAATGGGAATTGAAATAGTGGGTCGCGTTTACGGGTTGTCGTATATCGCTGATGCTCGTTGGTAGGATGTTTAATACAGACTATTAGGGGCAACGGGCCGTCTGGGAACGCCAAAGCCCTCATTCGACCGCTAAGCGACGATCTTCAGGGATTACCAAAAAAGAGATATATACGGGATGACGCGGGCGAGCTGCTTCTTATCGACAGATAAGATCCCTTGCCCGACCTTCATTACTCTTACTAGCGCGTATCACGTGGTTATATTCGCACGTTTGCGAATTATCCATACGAGCTAATGGGTGCGTTTCATTCTGTAGAAATAACTCTTTCACGAGATACAATTCGCGTTACTATTGCCAGAGCTAAATATCAAAATGTATTGTAATTTCCGCAATTGAATGTAACAATAAGGAATATCAAAACATTTTGTTTTCACTTCTCTTTTTACGGCATTGTATTTGATTTTTTATAGCGTTTTTAAAATATATATCATTTAAAAAATAAGTTTGCGTAAAATTATATTTATTTTTCTAAATACATATACTTGAAATAATATTTTGATTTCGCTTCTTTTTTATTGTATTTGGCTAGTTCTATTGTATTTGAATTTTTTTAATATATCGTTTACAATACGATTTCGCGTAAAAACATAACAAAATATCCTTGCATGATGCACTTCTTTTACATTTTTATTTTTACTGGCTATCACGTGTCACGTGGTTTTACATTCGCACGTTCGCAAACTATTATTATTATTATCTACATGAGCTAATAGATACACTTCTTCATATAGATAATAAATATTTTGCGAGACATAATTCGCGTTACTATTGCCAAAACTAAGCGTCAAAATATGATTTCAGCGAATGAACGATGTATCAGTAAGAAATATCAAATTAAATACAATAATAAATGTGATCGTGTGTGTTTTTATTCTTCTCGAATGCGAGCGATACATTTTTTTAAAATAAGCCACAAATATATGAATTATATGAGTTTGTACTTCTTTAATTAGCTAAACAGATCATGATTTTCTTAATAAAGTGCAATAGTTAGGGGGTGTCACTTTAGGAGACCTATGTCAGTATCGGCGACTTTCCTCTACTTAATTCATTCGTGATAGGACAAAAATCACATTTTCTTAGTTGTGCCATTTTTGAAGCAAGGGACCAAAATATCAATGTTCGTTATAAGTAGGATTGTATATTTATTACTAATTTCTTATACTTTAATCTTATATTTCATCATCATGATTATGTTTCATTTCATTGTACTCTAATCGCGCCCGCAAGTTGAACCAACTTCCTTGTTATATGATCGGCGGAATACTACGTTAACAATCTCTCGCTGGGGTTTACCATCCCAAACTTCGTAAAGGGTAATGATCTAAGAGATCTTCTCTATGCTCATTAATCCCCCCTTTATAATACGTTGTTCCCCGCTGCGTTCAGTGCGTCTTTGGAGGAAATTCTCATTGTGATAAACTTAATCAATTAACAGTCGCATTAGTTAGCTTTGCGATTATTATAAACGGGGGGTACGCGTTTGATTAATATTGTCGAAATGTAAATATTGGTCAATAATATAATGATACGTTCACTAAAATACTGGTGGATACAATACATGGATCTAAACTGTAGAACATTGCTTTTGTGGGATAGTAATGAGGTTTAAAAGCTTTTTGAAAGCTTTTCGAAATAACAGTAAACTTGCTCCATGTTATTGATAACAATGTCATACGTAAGAGAAATAATTTAGTGTAACAATAAAAGAGCAGCCAAAATGCGCTACATGGTATTACAGTGTTAATACCCTTTCACTACTATATGCGGTTTAGATTTGTATGGATTTCTGTTATGCAAGCTTCAACCTAGAAAGTATCAAGTGCTCTGTATATAGAGTTCGCGTTAAGGCGCACAGCGCTGCATCTCGTTTCTCCCATAGCTTTTTCCGCAGTTTGTTTATGAGGGGCAAAAGCGTGCTTGGTATGAAATCCGCGGAGATCTGGAATTATCTTGTTTTATGTACGTGTATGTACATGTCGCGTATTCTCGAGAGACTCGGGACTTGGCGAGAGTATCGAGTTTTCCAATAAATCCGTGACGCTGCCACGGGTCTCGTTTCGTATAATATTTGCATGGTATCATTGTTTACGGCTACGGCACGCGTTACCCGCGCACAATTCGCACGCAATCTCACGCGCCACTTACGTAAAACACACCGTGCACCCTGCTTTTCAGCGCCGCCCGCGCCGCCGCCGCGCCGATCGCGTCTCGTTCGGGGGAGAAAAGAGGGAAATCTCCTCGAAAGTATATCCGGATTTTCAGTAATTGTTCAGTAAAAATGCCGGCTATGTAAAATATCCTGATTTGCGATAATTAAGACGCGGATACGAAAAGGATATGTGTTGAAATGAAAAAACTCGCGTGTTTTAGAACGGATTGCAATGCTTTGCGCACACTTGAGCGATTACATGCGTTGATTGGACCAAAGGGGGATGATATTAAAAAACTTATTTTCATGGGCTTTACCTATTCACATTCGCGCTAAACTCTCAAAAACATCGTTCAACAATTATCATTTATCTTATCCAGCGAAATTGCTTGCGCCAATTGTAAAGGTACAGATCAAATTGATGATCTCATATACTCGTATCTGTCTGGAAGCACCACCGCTTTTTACGTTTCGCCCTTTAAAGCACACGATTAAAGACTGCGCATCCTTGCAGCCACATGCTAAAGCAATATGCCCGCGACACTTTGAGTGTACGCGCGAGCACGTTTAGAGCATGACGGGCGGGAAATTACACGAAATTAACACAGAGCATTGTTTGTAATAAAGATTAATAGTGAGCTTTGTAACAACCGCGTTTGATACTCGCGGCTCCTATATCGCCACGTCTTTGTCTCTCTCTCTCCCCTCTCTCACACACACTCTCTTTCTCTGTCTACCAGCCACGTATGTTGCGACGAATGTTGTTTGTGTAATCAACGGAACGAACACAACCTTTCTGCCACGCCGCGCGAGGGTAGGACCCACCCACCGTTCCAGTAGCGTGTAATTTGTAATTCCGCACGCTGCATTATTTTCCGCTCTACCGCTTTCCCGCTCGCCGTCCCTCGCGCGCTGTCAGCTCGCTCTATCCGTCGCGCGTCGCGTCGCTCGTGCTGATGGCCCGTGCTTTCCTCGTCGAGTGCGCGTGTTAAATTACGGCTTCATTCGCGTTTCGCATGACAATCCGCCAGGCTACTGCGGAAATTGTGGAAATCAGATCAGTTGAGCGTGTGCGGCGTTACGCTTGGTGGTTACTTCGAATGCTCAGTTTATTACCGCTTATAGAAAACAATTCAGCTCGCTAGAACGAGGCGAAACGTTTCGAAGAAAGAAATAAACGTACATTTTGAATAATCTGTATGAAAGAGGTCGTTAATGTTTAAACAGATGTTGAAATATTGAAGAGTGCTTAAAATAGTCTGCACTTAAGGTGTTTCGAGATCTCTGCAGCGGCAATAAAATGTCAATTGTTGTAAAATGAATACAGTTTTTTTCTTTTTGAATATATTTTCTTTCTTTTTCAATAACTATTTTACGAGCCTTTAACGTAGAATTACGCAAGTAATAATGAACCAAATGTGACAACGTAATCGCGTCAGTATAATAAAATACATCTTGAAATTTTATTACAATGTGGAATTAAATAAAGAAAATTCTCATTTCGTCTATTTTGGTCGGTTGCAAAGAACGCATTGACCAACTGCGTGTGAGCCTTTTTGCCTACATTTTAATTTCTACTTTGTGTAAAAGAGTTTCTATACTTATTGATTTTGTTGTTTTTATACAATACCTTTTTTAAAGAATTGCGAGTGAAATAAATGAATAATAAATCCATACCTATATAATGTTCTCAAATGCCAATAAATCGGAAAGCAACCAATATACAATAATATGTTTGTTAGTAGTAGTAATTTAATTGAGGTGTGAAAACATCCCAGGTAATCGTTTACATAAAATAAAATGTGGACTACTCCCCGGTTAATTTTGTTATCTGGATCACAAATTGTATTCTCTTCTCAATTTTTTAAACTACATTCTACTGTTATATTATATTTTCATTTGTGCAAACCGAGACTCTAGCTTTTCGTTTACTATCACGATTATGCTAGTAAATAGGATTACGCAAACTAATGCGCGTGTACATATGCATTGATATTCAATGATTATTCCTGAATATTCAAAAAGTTATAAATCTTTGAGTATTCATTAATATAATCGAAAGATAATAATGAAGCGTATACCGATATCCAGTACAACGCGATATATATGGGACAGTTATATGAATATCGATCTGAAATCGTATCTTGAATTCTTGAGGCGCAGGGAAATCAATGGAAACGTCCGTTCGCACGATCGCCGATCGGCAGGATCGGCGGGATCGCTAATATAACACGGCTGATTCCCGAGTCTGTCTCAGGCGCGTCCTTTCTAGCTCGCATAATCCATATGTATGCCCACCTCCGGCAATGTTGGGCAAAAACTTGTCGCTTCGACGCGACGACGCTGCGCTGGCGTCGCGCGCGTCGGCTTGCTCTGGCGTTGGTATTAATAATGTAATCGGCGGGGGCTGAGAATTAGGAACGATGTCACGTCGTCGCAAGGTAGGTAGGTAGGGTAGGGTAGGGTACCGCAGACCGGTAAGTCGGCGCCTCGCCGACCCATGGAGGCAAAGATAATTAAACCAAGACCTCACGACGTTCCTTGCGACGAGGGTGCCGTCGTCATCGCGTCGCCGCGCCGTCGTCCTCATCGTCTCGGTTACCTGAGCGTTATCGTGCCCGGAATGAGAATCTTAAATGGAAAGGGGTTGTTGCGAGTTGCGAGAGCATGAGGGCCGAAGCTGCGACGGCGTTAATAACGCCGAAGGCGTTTGCATTGCGAGCGCAGTAACCGAGACAACGTCGAGGGCAATATAATCGATACACTGTCGTGGAAGTTTCTCGGCGGAGAGTGCATTTGACGTACACAATTGCGCGATCGGATCTACTAGTGCGCTGGAATTTATCTCTGGCGCCGATTAATCTCGAAATAGTCACCTAGGATCATTTTTCCGCAATGAGAAATCTTTGATTGTGTGAAGCTCAATTACAGTATATTTATATAGTGTATTTTATATATAGTTTTCTCTACTAATCGAAAATCCGTACTTATTTTTCCTATTTCTCTTCTGTTTTTTTTTATATTAAGTAAATATATATAAATGATCTCAAATACTGAGAAATTGTAGAATAATTAGTTGATGAATATTAATGACAATGACTTTTGAAGTGTAAAAATCATCCCAGATTATCGTTTACGCAATAAAAAGATGGCTATATTTTCGGGTTAATTGTCCTTAATAAAACAACGTGGTAATATTTGAAAATAAAATTGAATTTTAATATAGTAAAGTTAATATAAATTTCTCAAAGAATTATTTTATAAAATTATAGGTAGAGAGAGAGAGAGAGAGAGAGAGAGAGGGAAAGAGAACATTTTGAATTGTATATGTATTCTTTTTTTCATTTCATTACACAGAGTATAATGTGAAAAGAATGAATTTAATTATCTTAAATTTTGAGGTATATAATTTTATTCCTCTTATATTTTGTAATGATATTTAAATTCCCTCAAGATTTGCGAAATTAATTTTTTTTTCTATAAGATATGCAAGAATCGTCTTGGATGATTTTCACGTTATACACGTTGATTTAATCACATTATATAAATGACTCTTTATGCAAAATATACGTAGTAGACGACCGTAACGTAAGTTTTCATGAAGTGAATCAACATTAAGTTTTATGTTGTACATAATACGTCACACATATAGCGTGCATAGTGCGTAGTAATTTCAAGAAAGTGATACCATTATCATTAACGTTTCACCGTGATTATCAGGATTCATTGCAAAGTACTTGATCATTTATGTAACAATTATTATCATCTCATTTTATGGCAACTTATGCACATAATATTAGCAAGAAGAGACGTCATAAACAGAGATAGTACGTATAGGTATTTCGTAACAATTAGTTTCTAACTTAGTTCTGACGACATTAATAATATTAGTAAAAAGTACATCGCGTTTATTAGCGTAACAAAATTTAAACTTATTGGGCAGAACTTTGGAAATAGAAGATAAACTTTTAAACGCTCTCTCTCTTGCCTGGGTTTTGTATCCGGCGTTGTAATGGAACACCTGTGCGCGCACAGGCGTATTTCCCTCGACATTTTCTTATGAAATTTAGCCTCCACATTTTTAACACTCGTACATTTGTTACGCGGTACGTTGCGGCGGTAAATTTCTTCGAGTCCCGTGGCTGTATTATGGGGTATAATTTCCAGATATACCCAGCGCGCGCGCGCGCGCGCGTGTACTTTCATATACATACCGCGCACCACAGCTCGCTACAGGGATACGACTCTGTGACTTACGAGTTGGAAACTTCCAACTTGCATCTATGCCGGGCCCGATAATTCACAATAATCGACATTTACGACTCACGTAGCGTACCGCGCCGGGTAATCAAAAACGGCTCCTCCGAAACTGTTTCATCGAACGGTTAAACGAAGTTAGCGTGTCCGCTTCTATATCTTCAGGTGAAGAAATTCCGTATGTAAATTGATAATTGGATAAGGTACTATAGTCAATTTCAGACAACTATTTGTCGCTCTCAAGTCTACGATTTTAGAATGAAATAGCATGGCTTATTTCTTTTATATATATTTAAACTATCTTATATAACTAAACAATTTTATGTATAAAATTGCTCTACAATTTTTTTTTTCGGTAAAATTTATTTTATCAAAAGTTCTAAAGGTATTGTTCAACAAAGTTATAAAGATATTATTCTGACGCGATAGGATTCTCGAAAAAAAATTCGGATATCTACAGCTTTAACCAAAGCATCCCTACAACACAAATTTTCCAATAAAAAATAAATTAAAGAACAGCTGTATTAAAAAACAATATTTATTTTTATAACAATTTTATTGATTTGTTTAAAAAAAAATACAATAAATTGAGATTGCTTTCTCAGCAGAACACAAGTCATCATGACATCAAAATGATGTCAAAATGACTCTAAAATGGTCACTAAAAGTCGCTTTTTAATCACTTATTTTTAATCCATTTTAATGTCACTTTAATGATATTGTGATTTGTTGTTCTGCCTGGGTTATACTTAGGATAGACCGAGGCGAATCGGATCAATATATATATATATTTTTTTTTTTTTGAGATAGTGAATCAATATTAGTCGTTAGTTTAATCATTTATTGTTTCAAACGAGCTGTTTTCGAAACAAAAAAGTAATAAAATGAATAACAAATATCGACTAACTATCTGAAAATTGACATTGATCCAATTCGCCTCGGTCTATCTTACCAAGACTGTACCCTACTTTCTGTATTTTGTAGATATTGAGTTTGAAATTGTTGCGACTGCTAATCTCTTTCTTGAGCTTTGTTCACAAAGATATGCTGAGGATGAAATGCATTCGGTAGATTGGATATACATAGATACAGCGCGTGATGGAAGACGTCTCGCGCGAATATTCGCGACGACGCGCGACGGGACGCCTGCGCCGCACTTAAATTGCACACGGTGTGTCACTGCTTTTCCGACGTAAGGCGACTTGTAAGAACCGTCGTCAGGCATTATTAACACCACCCACTGCCACGCATCTGTTTCTCGAGCTGCCTTTTACACGCGGCATTCGAATTCCCGGTGTATCTGTAGTGCGCGCTACAAAACAGAGCGGTTTAGGCGGATGTCACGCGAAAGCGCATCCGCGTGCACGTGTGTGCATACGCACGAGCGGCCGCGATAATAGCAGCTCCGCCGGCGATGCAACTGCTACAATTCAGTATTCTCATCTCCGTGGACTCATTTTGTCTTCCATTGTTTGTCTCGCTTTGCCATTCATCCGCGCCGTATAATTGTAACGATAGTTACCAAACTGTGTCACGTTACGTTTGTATTATCGTATGAAATTCCGCAGCTTCCGAGTTTCGAGGTAAATGTATTCTTCGTCGTTAAAGACATTTAATCCAATCGCATTAAAATCACTCTAGTTTATGAGTTATTTACTGTGTGTTTGTTATCTAACTATTTCATAAATTCGTCTGATTAATATTGCTCGTTTTAATTTGTTTAAAATTTAAAAATATGAATAGTTTGAATTTGTCTATACGGGGGGGGGGGGGGGGGGAATTTAATGAAAAAAAATCTTTGACATGTATTTCTCTTTTCCTTATTGTGTTTTGTGATTGCATTCTTAGTTGTACTAGGTTTTATTAGCGTAACTGATTCATATGGAGAGAGAAGCACTTTCTTTCCGGACATTGTAGAAGCGAACTTACTCTCTGTTCACTAGGGATACGAATTTCGTACTTTTAAATTCAAATCGTTGAAGATGGCTTTAAAAAAACGTTCTAATGGGAAATTGTATAATTTAAATCAAATATCTCAACTAACCTCAACTAAAAGTAACATAATATAAATGTTATAATTTTGCATTGAGCAATGTAATTGTTATGTAACATAACATGTGTTGTATTACATTCATATTGTTGAGTGCGAAATTATCACATCGATGTTTTGCAACTTTTAATTCGTGTCGACTGGCTATTTTATATGAAGAATTTTTGTGCTCCAATATAACTGTACTATGCTTTTATTAGTCGTTATTTCTATTATTATCTGAAAAAAAAAAAAAATTATTGCACATCATGCACCGTTATTGCAGTTTGTAACGTGTGCGTGTGCGCATGCATGCGTGCGATGACTATGAATATGCACCGTGTGACGATATATAAATACTATCCGAGTATGATATCCCAGACATGCCATGATGAATATGCTCAGTATAATTACCTAACGCTAATTACGCTAAAATGATAATGACGCCGCTTATGCGGAAATACGTCTGTGTTCTCTCGCCAAACCGTTCTATAATTTTACATAGCGGTGAGAGTCCACCTAATATCCCGTTATCGCCGCAACGACGAGCACTAAAGTCATTAATAATAACAACCAGCGAACGCGGGGGATATCGATTTATTTGCGCCTCGAATTACCGCGCGGAACTATCCTGCGACTCAATCTTCGCCGATATAACGTTCGTCCTTATTATCGCCGGATAGATTTTCAGTTTCTTT
The DNA here is from genome assembly GCF_001594075.2 of Trachymyrmex cornetzi. Lineage (NCBI taxonomy): Eukaryota > Metazoa > Arthropoda > Insecta > Hymenoptera > Formicidae > Trachymyrmex > Trachymyrmex cornetzi. Next base: position 1,212,385 of record NW_017296901.1, read on the forward strand.
TAATCCGCTTTCCTCCCAGAAGATTTATTTCGTTTTAGATACGGCGACGAGTTTAGATATAGATATACCGCAAGGATATGCGGCTGGGGCGAATGGAGTCGATAGATTTTGATTACGGATACCTTGTCATATATAGAGAGATTCAAAGCTCTTCATCTATTTCTTGATCGCATAATCTAAATGTTATTTCCGTAGGACATTTCTGTCATATTTAGCTTTTTATACAATTTATTTCAGATCTATATAAAATAGTCTATTTTATCTGTAAATATTACAATACGAGTTTGGAAAAACAGTTATTATTTTTAATGTCACATTTTATTAATTGCATGTAAAATTAAAAAAGAGAAGAAAACTATTAGACTAAGATTATCTAGTTAATGTAAATCAAATATAGTTTTATAATTCTTCTCTCTCTCTCTCTCTCTCTCTCTCTCTTTCTAAATAACCTTATACTTTTCATATAAATTTCATCACAATATAAATTTCGAAGTACCCTAAAAAATTAAAATAAAATGTATGAAAAAAAAGTTTCTCAATTTATATAATAATTTCGATAAAAATTACTGTGAATGATTTCTAAGATTATGCATTGAATCTTAAAAGAAACAAATTTTATGAAAAATGGTAAATATATATTTTTCCGTACTGGCAAGAATGCATGCGTGTCATTCATTGGATTATACATTTGTTAAAATTCAAGAAAATTTATATTTAATAATTGTACTATTGTATCAAGCTCATCATTTCGTCATCGCGTAATTTGCCGCTGAGAGCTCTGAGATCGGATGTGAGCATCGTCAAACGTTGTAAACTTTGTAAAGCTGGCGTGTGAAACAAAGGCATTTAATATTCGAGCGTATTATTAATTAATTTTTTCATCTTCTCTCTGCTCCGCGGTGAATTTAATATTTAAGTGGCAGGGGGTGCTTTTGTTCCGTCGACGGTGGCGGCGCGCAACTTCAGCCCGCAATCTTCCCTCTCAGGCGGGCAAAAGACGGCAACGAAATTCTCGGTAAGCTGCTTTGGCACGCGTGCTCCAGAGAACTACAGCCACGAAAGTGAAATACACCTGCCGTGCCGCGCGGGCTTTCGCAGATTCGCCCTCAAAAGTGGAGCGAAAGGAACGCCGTGCGTTGGGAAAGAGAGAGGATGGTGGCGGAGGGTCGACGTTGTGGCGCGCGGAAAGGCGCACGCGATTTATGGCGTCTTAAGACTGCCGGTACTTTATGACGACCTTAATGTTTGCACCGTAAATTGGGTGGCTTAGGACAGCGAGGTAGGACGAAAACAGTAAAATGAAGATCCCCCCGTCGCGTCGAGCCATCACCGGCATTTCGGGAATAATGATCCGCCGTTCGAGCGGTGGAAAATATTTTTCCTTCGAGAAGTCAAAGTGTGTAACCCTTTGACTATTAATATTTCATAAATGATCACAATATTTTGGAAGCTTATGATTATCTCTGTAAATTTATTATTACGAAAATTATAATAATGTCTAATTCCGATATATAACAATGATGAATGGCAACTGATAATCTTATTTAAATAATTCCAACTATTAATTATATGAATAAGTAATATGCGCGAATCACTGTTCCTTTCTTAGACCTCTTCACATTTTTATGTATATTTTGCAATATTGTGATCAAAGTTGTGCAATTCAGAAATGTTTGAAAAACAAATATTCTTAGCAATCATGTTTTAGTAGTTGGAAAAATATATCCTTATTATGTTTTCTTGTCTCTCACGTTGTTTCTGCGAGCTTCAAAGAAAACGTTGTTATTATGTATAACGTATGTGTTACATATTTTCCGCTCTAGTGAACTATCTCTCGCAATAGTATCTCGTTGCAATCACTATGCGTATATAGTGTATATAAATGCTATTACTATTAAAACTGGAGATACAGAAATCTATTTGAATTTTGCTGTAATAAAATCTACTTCTGTGATCGAAATGTGTCAATAGATTCTTCGATTTATGCGATATTTCGAATCAAAGAACCGAAAATGGTATTTCAAATTACAAGTCGCAAAGAGAAAATTATTAATGTCTTAGTTAAATTCATTTATTTTAATCAAGAAAAAATAAAAATTACACACACACACACACACACAAGTTCTCCAAAGATTTTACTAAAATTAGGATCTAGGGGTATTTGCAGGATAGTCATGCATCATTCTTGGCGCCTCAATTATATAATCACGTTACCATCAACTTTTCATTAAGGAAATTCCGTAATCTGCATCCGACATTCCGACGTTTTGCATTTAATGACCGGTTTGGTGCGCCTCAGCCGCTTGTATTTAAATTCGCGATTTGACACGGTCACGGTGTTGCGTGGCGCACGTGTAATTTCTCACAGCCGAAAGTGCCGCATGTCACGAAGAGTTTAAAACAGACACTCGATACGAAACATAATTTCCAAGTGTCACGCGCGATCGTCATCATATACCGTTACCAAATACCGGAATAAATAATCGATATACGAAGTCTATTCTTGTGATTTTCGGGCCGTAATAAAATTCATAGAAAATATTCAAAATCCGTTTTAATACCAGTTTACAAGAAACTAATATTGTTTCTCGTAATTGGGATGAAAATGGGATTTCGAAAATATTGTTTTTATTTATCTTTGCTGTTATATACACAGGTTGATCAAAAATACGTTCTTTATATATTTAATTTAAAAAATTATTTCACACACACATAAACGACCCAATAAGATTCTTATTGTTTAAAAAAATTAATACTAAAATATTTAAATACATATAATTCACAAATTAAGTTTACTATCAGCAGTTTTGCCATTTCGCTTATTAAGTAGTGTAACGTATATATATCAAACTATTTTATAATTTCACAAAGTTAATCCATCGTCCCCATTCGTCCGTCCGTTTGTCTATTCATTTGATTATGTCTGCAAAATTCTCAATTTTAATTTTTTTTAACATTTTTTGTTGGCAATAGACACTTACATAGAAAGAACGATTTTGCTGAATATCTAAAAATTTAGCTAAATAAAGATAAAAATAATTTTATCAGATTAATAAAATAATTATGCAAGACATTCAAGCATAATAGGCAATGTATGCTGCAGCAAAAAGTTTTGACACTCTAGTAATTAACTCATACGTCGTATATAATTATTTTGACGGTCTAGCAAATTTATTTTCAGATCTAAATAAATTTTTAGATACTTTAACAAAACCGTTCTTTAAGTGTAAGGTACTTAGTTTCATCAACGTAAGATATGAGTTAAGTCAGTTGACTGTGAGAGGATCAAAAATCAAAGTCAGTGAGATTTTCAGTAATATAGGGTAAATCTAAAGGAGTTAAAAATGTTAATTATAATAATACTTTTAATAAATTATAATGCATCACATTTCACATCTTTTTATGAAGTTCTTCCAATAATTACAGGTTATTACCCACTTATAATTAAATCTATTGCAAGAAATTTATTTTAACATCGTCAGAAATCAAGCGTGTTCTCTAAAGCTTTTAGAATGATTCCCACTCTGAAGAGTGAAATTTCATTCTTAAAGATTGAAAACTGAGCCACTCTTTTTCAAGACTGGGGTACCCTTTTTCACTGTTAAGATTTCACTCTAAAGAATTTAGAGAGTACGTATGATCTTACAATTAGATAATGTAGATGTACGAGCAGTGTACCGATAAGGAAACCGGAAAAAATCGCATACGAGGCCAGGCGAGTGATTCTCGTGGTTCAACGAGCATGCTCTCGTTTGGGTTCCACGTAATTCAGACAATGAGTGCCGCTCGATATCCGAGGGTCGCGCCTATATAGTAGCGTGTTACTTAGTGGCGTTCACTCAAAAGCGACTTCACTCTCTTTATGAGCGCTTCTAAACTCAAGTAAGGAAACCTCTCAAGGGGCTGTCGACTTATTATTTTCATCCCTTAACACGCAAATATTTACGTAGCGACACCAGGATGGAGTGCGCAGAGGGACTGAAGAGATACCGTGATGATGTCTGTGCTAGCAGGATGGAAGAAGCAGAAGACGCGTCGGTTTACGAGGCAGAGATTAGTGCATGTTAACGAGACACCGCGCCGTAAGATAGCCTTGCAGAGCGAGAGAATTTCATTTTCGGGTATAATAATGCGACGCGATATTTCGGGGCTTATCGGCTTTGTTGGACTTGGGAATTAATTTTGGAAATTATTGATAATGAACTAGCCGGCGCGATTGATTGCCATCGAATTTTATGAAAATCAGCAATTTAGCGGAATCGTGCAAATTTTCATTGTGTGCTATTAAATTGCGCTGCATGCGCATGTAGATTCATAATGTTTTGATTAAAGGAAGTTGTAATTACGCATAAAAATATTTTTAAAACTATAATAATCTATATATTAATTATCTACATATAGGTATAGATAGGTAATCGAAAATTATAATGACAGTATATTGAAGTAAATAGAATTACTTTGCAACCTGTTAACATAAATTATTACTTCATCTGTTTACTGGAACTGCATTAGATATAATAGTTATGCAACCCCATTATTTAACCACATTTAACTATTAAGTGAGGACTAATTGTTACCTAGAAAATAATGAATATTATAATAATAGCTCTTAATTAAAACATTGAATAAATATTGGATAAATTATATGTTAAATATGTATCGCCGTATATAAATTTTTTCCGCGATTATTGATCTAAATTTATTGATTATATAATTTCATAACAGGGGGAATTGCACTTTTGTTATACTGAGATTTAAACTGAGACTGTCGTAAAAGCTCTCGATTTATTGGCTTATTCTTTCGGATTTCTATATTTAGCGATGTCTAATTTTCCGTATTAATCCGGCAACCACGGTACTGTGAGCGTGCGGATACGTATATACATATATCATCAAACGTTAAATAAACAACAGTCTCGAGCGAAGCTACGCAAATCGTTTCTGCAGCGTACCACCCGTAAGGGTGGTACAATGGCGGTACAATCCGCGTTGCCCGTTTGCGGGTGCGTTGGAATTATTTAGCGTAGCCGCGCTCAATGTTCTCGCGCGGCGTGTTTCCCTTCGTTAACGTAGCTCCGCCGAATCAGAGAATCAGGGGCAAGGGTGTTTAAAATTCCATAATCCGTACTCTTGAGGAATTTATACCGGATCTATGCGCGAGCGGCAGTTATATTCGCCTTTATCTTTACTGGACGTTCCTTTCCTCGCGGGGAAAATATTTGCGGATGAGAATCGCGCGCGGCGATAACGACTTGCCGGTAACGGAAGATCGTCCGAGCGATCCTCCGGAAAAATGGAAAATCTAACACGATATCGGTTTAATGCCCGTACCAAATGGCGTCTCGTTCGTCGTTACTTTGGGGCTGGAACGTTCCAAGAACATACAGCACACGGATATAGCACGCCGAACGGTTGAAACGTTATAGCAAAAGGCGGCGCCCGTACACTTTACGAAGGAGACTTACGCCGCGCTGGAAAGTGGTAATTACGTATCGGTAGGTGTGTCAGGAAACGATGCTATAAACGCGTATGCACGAGAATGAAATCTCCGAACTCTCTAGACTGATATGTTGGCGTTATGTCTCATCATTATGTCGATGCTCTCATTTTAGTATAACACTGAGAGAAATGATTTTGTTATAGGAACAAATCAAGGGAAAGCAAATGTGATATTTGTTAAAAAACGATCGATTTATTACCATTACAAATTAATTCGTCAATGTAACAAATAATCAATAGTATCGCTAGCAAATAAGAGGCTCATATACAATCGTAGACGGTTGCAGGGTCTCAAATCGTAAGAAATTGACTAATTCTAGTCAAGTATTCTCCCTATATTTGACTGTGCTTGGTCGGTTTCCTACGACTTAAGTCTCCACCACGATCATCTACGAATTCTATGTAAAGGAGCCAAAAGATAGGTTAGATTCTATATAGTTTGTTTCTGTTACTAATAATTGGTTGGTATAGCAGACTAGTAGCAATCACAACAATAAAATTTGTTGTCACATATTTACCGATCACCGGTTAAAGATACTGGTGGCTTGCTAAATTCACAAAATCCTTTCTCTCAGTGAATATGACCCGAATCGATAGCATTACCTTTTCCAATAACGGATCATTTCACTATCGTTTTTTTATTAAAGATCGAGCTATAATATTTATAGCTCTTTTAGTTTCTTGATGCCAATAAATTTATGGCACGAATCATTTAAAAGTATTTATGTGCTCTGAGATTTTATATATAAGAAAAGAATATAGGACATTTCGTATATTTAATTAGATTTATTCTCATATAGATCTAAATTCGTATCATATTATTTATCACACGTTTCTTTGAAACACAACGTTTCCCTCACTAGTTATTGCAAAGAATATATAAAGCCTCTGTATATATGTATAAAGTCTAATAGTGAGGACGCTCGCATGGTATGCGCGAAATCCAGATTTGATTTCCAGCCAAGGTAATATTTTTCGCAATAAAATCATTAGCAGTTTTTCAAATGATTATTAACATCAAATAAAGAATACTCTTACTAGATGCTTGTTAGTATAAAAAATTATTATACTGCTTATCAATTTAGTGAAATGGTATTACTATTCTGGTTCTACTCATGATAACATTTCAAAACTAAAAAAGACTTCAGCGCAATATGCGGTATCAGATTGTGTGTGTATATAAATTCATACAAGAGAAATATTTAAGCACTAAGATCCTGCTTTGATCGAGTATGGGACTTTTTTATACTTAACAAAGACAGATAATTTTCGTAGCTTTAGGGAGAAATGTCATACAATGTTGCATTGATTAAAAGTAACAAAAATAGAGTAGTAAATAAAGCGGCAATAATATGTAATAAAGTAGCCATAACATTGTGGATATTTCAAGAATCGTTTTAGATTTATAAAAGTGTGGCATTAAATAAAACACGTCGGCGAATCGAGCGACGTACAAAGAATAAAGATGTATTGGGATAGATTTTACCGGAAGCAAACAGTGGAACTGAAGACGTTATAAGTACCGACAGCACGAAGATCTAATAAGCGGAAGAACTCGAACGGACGTGAAAACGTCTTTAAAGGAATATCGCCGTGGAGCGTATTTCAAAGAACGGCGATGAATTTACTTTCACGAGTGGTAGGTGTTGGAGCTATTTGCAGCGAGATAGAAATATAACTACGAGAGCACACGTCCTAAAGGTTCGACGCGCGTTCGTTTACAGACCTGTTATTCTGAAACGTTTGGTCACATAAATTTATTTACACCGCGTGCGCGCAAAACTGTTTGCTCAACTTGACACAATAGGCACAACGTGAATGATGAAACACCTCCAACAAAATAACATCCGTGACGCGTAAACACCAATATCGGTTACTAAAAATAGGTCGGGCCGAGTCGAAAAGCAGCAAAGTAAACCACCACCGTCGCGAGTACGTTCATCATTCGATCGATGGCACCGCACCGCTCCTCCGCTATACTCGAAATCTAAAGAGAACTAATCGTGGAGAAACGACAGTATGACACGTCAATTCTCCTCTTCTGACAAAATGGTCGCTTCGAAATTAAATGAGAACGTAGACTTTAATCTTAGAATGCGATCGATTAAATGATACAGTATTGTTGTTGATATATCAATTTTACGTCTGAGGAAATGGACCATTCTCAATTAATATAACACAAAATTTTACACTTTTAATCCTCTACGAACGACATGGTCTTGTCATTAAAAACACAATCTGCTATATATATGTTATTACTGACTACTAGAGGGTTTAAATTAATATAGGTATAAGATTGAATTTTTAAAAGCTTAATCGCGCTTATCCCTTACTTTTAACATAACAGGATTTATTGATGACCACTGAAGGCACAACTTAGCGCTCAATGACCTAGCTCACTTGCACATAAAATTTACGTCCAATAGCATGTTCTAAGGTTAATAGCTACAAGAAATTCAATATGATTTCATGAAACGAATAAATTTCCACCCAGTTTCTCAAATTAAGTTATACTTTATGCGAAGCGAAGATGCTCTGTGTTAGTGGATTTATATTTAAACTCGTGCAGAGAGAGAGAGAGAGAGAGAGAGAGAGAGAGACAAAAAAAGATTTCTCTCTCATAAAGTAGATCACAGATATTTGTTCGTGTTTGTATGCGCAAGTAAATGCACGCTGTACGATTATAAGTGTAAACTCAGACCTACTTTATTTGTATCGGACTAAATTTAATCTTATAATGAACGCCTATGTTTAGAATGTTTCAATCTAACTTTAATCTCGTTTTATATTCGTGTCAGCCTGCACTTTGAAAAACACTTTACGTTCGTGTGTCAGTAAAAAACTTGTAGGCACCATTTATGATAATATTTATGAGTTACAGGGTAAATGTATAAAAAGACGGGAAAAAGTGCATTATACTGTGATATTTAGTGTAGGAAAAGATAGTTTTCTCTGTTATAAAAGCTATATTTTTAGCACTTACGAGTGTCCTTTCTGTGCCGAGTTCGCGTTCGAATCTGCCGCGGTAGAGGAGTATTTTTAAAGAGATATCGCCTTCGACGAGAGCGGCCACGATGTTTAGTTGGAGAATGGGTGGCCGGGAATGGATGATGGCGAGGAATCCAGGCGAGGAGAGGGTCGCCTGTGCACACACGGGCTCCGCCACTTGTGGGTCGCTCGTGCAAACCCTGGCCCTCGAACCTACGTATGTACCAGTCGCCCTTCGCCGGCTAGACCTACTCTATATTCCGCTCGACTCGAGCGTTACCGTTACCCCTACCTCGTGGCAAGCTCTCGCACCTCGGCACCTGTAACACACCGCCGTCGCTCGAGCGATCCCCTTCGTTCTCTCTCCTCTCTCTCTCTCTCTCTCTTCAACCGCCTTCAATCTCCTGCGATCCTCTCCGATCGTAAGGAGCGAGCCTTCTTTGCATACCCATTCGAAGCATACGTTATGGAACAGATAGGCGAGAGACGGGGAGAGTCTTATGTAGGACCGTACTTGCGTTTATCCCGACCGATGTACCGAGATAGAGGAGGGACGTGCGACTGCTCACGCTCTACGCTCGCGTACCTTCCGAATGGATCGGAGCCGGGGAGCTTGTTTGCTAAATTGATCCTTGAACAAAGGCGAACAATGGAGCGCTTGATCGCTCCATTTTTGGGATGTTGTGTGCGGTATGTTGAAGGATTAGTTAGACGCAGGGTCGAGATCGAACTCTTGGAGATTCATTAATCTTGGCTCGTTAAACGCCTCGTTTTTCACGGTAAATTAGCGGCGATAGGGCTGTTTTATTTCAAGACGACGCGACGCGACGCGACGCCCGATAGGTATGCAATTCGTTATGTTATATACGGTATATCAGTGTATCAAATTTCATCAAGATCGAAAGAGAGGCGTGTATATTCCTTCGATCGGCGTATACCTCTGATCGAGGCAGCGACACGTTCTCAGACGTCAATCGACTCTCGCTTTACACCCCTGCTGCCCTGCTACACCGCTATATCACTTAGGGTTAATACCCATTTATGCGCTGTATTCGCACATGCCTCTTCCGCTGCACTTTCAATACTAACATGTGATCTCGCCACTCTGCTATCCATAGTGCAGAGTTGCTTTCGTCGGACTGTCGAAATGTATTTTGGAAATCCATTAGCGAGTACGTTACACTGAATAAATTATGCAATTGAGCAGGGCGTTGCCAGCGACGATGTTTCCTCGCGTTAATGCAATTTGCGCATTAAGCACTTGAAGGAATCGAATTGTGCACACTGTAAACTTACATTATCACTTCATATCTGGGATAAAAAGAATAAATTTAGCCATCAAAACCTAAATAAATTAATTATTTATGTTGTCCAAACCTACTTAATAACAGACATATTCTTAATGATCGTCAGTTAGTATATATTATAAATGAACTACAAATGAATTAATTAAATCTCCCGGAAACTGTGCCAACCATAATTTATCTCTGGTATAAATAACTGCATTTATTTTGAGAGTAATCAAGTAAACGCGCCGTGTTTGATGAATCACGAAATTAGCCTCTATTATTTACAGCTGTTTCGTTGGAAATGAAGGTATTTAATTGTAAAACATCTAAAACACTCATCACGTATATATACCTATATATGATGTGTGTATACCGATGCGATTTTATAGATAATATATTATGAATTGTTAATGCGCTACGTGGATGATGATCGTGGAATTTGAAATGAAAAGAAATTATTTAATTTGAAAACTGATTGATTGGTTATTTTCGAGCATACTTTCTAGATTATATTTACATTTATTTAAAATTTACATATCATATACAATAATCAAATTTATATCTTTTTTTTTTTAAATAACACCGCTTTTGTGTTTATTTCTAACATTTTATTTTGTTGTTAGGAAGGCTATTTATTATTTATCAATATAAAATCATAAATGTGCTACACTAAGATCGACTTGAAAATTAATCACTATAGATACGGTTCGCCTCGGGCGATTATCAAAATTTATTTCGAAAATCCATTAGCGCGTAGTTCACTGCGTCCACGATAAATTATGCAATTACACGGTATTGCCGGAGGCTGCATCACCGGCGAGCCTAAGGCTCTTAAGGGCTAAGACACATGAAATTTATTCATGACCCTTGATTTACCGGTGCGCGGTATTCCATTTTGCAATGATCGATTTCACGAATTCCAATCAAATCTGTATCATACGCGAAATCGAATATTGCAATATTATACATGATCTTTCAACTGATTTATGATGCAACTGCATCTCTCGACTACTCGATTTTTAATTATTAATGTAATTGCGTCTCCAATGTGTGGCTTACTTACCGTTTGTAAATAGTTATATGGATTTTAAACCTTCACTGCACCCATGTAAATATTAAAAATGTTTCATGTTAACATTCAGAAATGTTTTCTATGAATTTAAAATCTGACCACTAGCTTTTAATGTTGGACTCACAAATTCGCAACGCCTTAGCCCACATTGGGTATAGTTGCCTAGTACCCGATATAGCTTACTTGCCGTTTGTAAATAGTTATGAATATAATTAAATCATCATTGCACCAAAATGTAAATGTTGAAAATGTTTCATATTTTTTCTAATTAATGTCAAGAAATGTTTCTCATTTCTCAACCTAATCACTAGTTTTTCACATTGAACAAAAATCGTACGCTTAGATATAAGCCACATTGGATAAAGTTATTTTTATATCACGCATTTCATTAATACAAGAAAATATGTACAATAATATATACAAGACTGTACAGGTCTGCAAAATACCGTAAATGGATAAGGAGCGAGTGGCATAGAACTCTTAAAAGCACGTCTGAATAATTTATTCGGTGAAATAGTAGCACATTTACGATACATAGCGGGGAAAGATAACCTCGACGGCAAAATTCAATGACTGGCGAATCTACCGGATTATCGTTCATAACGCCCTGATAGGGTCGGTCCCTAACTGACCTCGAAAGAAGGGATGTCACGAGAACAGTAACGAAGCAGCACGTCATCCTATTCAGTATGTATCCGGCGTGCCGGTGTTAACACCGGGCGGAACCGCCGCCGCACGATTCCGGAATCCGGCGAGAGTCTAATCCTCGCGGGAACAAAGTTCCCTCTTAGTCAGGACCGAAGCGTAATTAACGTCCGTACTACGTGACCAGCCAATCGGCGACTCTCGTGAGTCATAGTTGTCACTGGCGGAATGATCACGCGCGTCGGCCAAGTCGATATCGATCGTCGTAACGCGACGCTCGCTCAGGCTCTACCGTGAATTTACATTGCAAATCGATCGTTAATAAATTGTCGCTCGCACCATGAGATCGTCGTTGAATTTAGATCGATCATTATAATCGTTGATTGCGGCCCGACCGGAATGAGACCCATGAGGAAAGGAAATACAAATCATTCCTTTGATCCTGAATTGGCAAAGCTATGCGGTTCGCTCGCGGTTTTTTGCGAGCAATCAGAATTAGATTTCTTAGAAGACGATCTATCTGGATTTTTTCTTTTTAAAAAATCTTCTAATAAGATATTTTTCTATAACTATGTATTTCAGCATCGACAACAATCTTATCTAACTAAAAAAATGTTTTTTTTTTATAAACAATCGTTGCAATTGTTCAGAGAACATTTCTGCTTTCTACCGGTAAATTAGGAAAGCTGTCTCTCTCTACAAATGTGTAGTTTTTATCAGTCCTTATAAGGTTGATTTTCTTTATATCTTATATCATTTTCTTAAAATATCTCAAAAATATATATTAATTTTTTTTTCTACTTGTGTGTCACTTTTTCCATGAATGCGGCGATATATTTTGAAATATATAGAATGTCTTAAAAGCATCGATTTCAATATTAACAACAAATTCTTTCTAAAGCACTTTCTCAATAATTTTAAGTTTAAAAAAATATAGATGTCAATGAAATTAAATTAATAAAAACCTGAAAAGTAAAATATATTTGCACGTATATATGAACCATCTGTTTTTATTATGTGACTAGATTTGACTAGATCTCCGTTAATATATTAATCTCTACGATTGCGAAACGATACGATAGATATCGCAAGCAGATTACATATATATTTCTACTAGTACGATTAAATGTTTCGCTTGTCAGTCTCGCTTATCGTTCTGCCGTTTCGCAAGAGATACTGTCGATCAGCACCCAAATCGCATTGATACCGGCCAAAGAGAGAAGAATATAGCAGCTTCGTTCCTCGCGAGGTATATTTTTCCGGATGGTTTACACAAACCCATACGGACCTGTCAATTGCATCTCGGGAGTCGGATAGAGATCGACCGGTGCATCCAAATACTATTCAGTCACATGGTATAACATGATCGCGTGCGCGTAGGTAGATAGACACGTACTTACGGCACGGCGAGTAGAGAGAGAGAGAGAGAGAGAGAGAGAGAGAGAGAGAGAGAGAGAGAGAGAGAGAGAGAGAG
>NW_017296901.1:1225363-1237306 GCF_001594075.2 Trachymyrmex cornetzi
GAGAGAGATAGAAGAGGAATGTGGCGAGCGCGGGGAAGAAACGGGGAAGAGAATGAGACTCGAGAACACACAGCCGCATCTTCCAGCTCTGTGCGACCCGGTTTGCCATCCGCCCTCCAGCTAAATCCAACTCCATTGCGGCCATCCGGCCGGAGTCCTCCGCCTTCATTCGTTCTCTTCGGGAATATCATTGAACGGCTCCAGAAATCTGGAACGTACGCCCGACCCGACCGCCACTCTCTGCTTCCGTCTTCTTCTTCTTCCCCTCATCCTCTTCTCCATCCAGTCTTTCCATCTCGAATTAAAACGTCGGGATTCATCTCTTTCTTTCCCGTTCTCTCTCCGCTGTCATGTTTCCTCCTTTTCTCGCATTCTATCTTACTTTCATTCTGTCTTCTTCCCAATCGTTGCGCGGAACTGAAAACGCCTTGACGCGTTGCATTTAAGGCACCTCGTTTCTACCTCTCCGTTCTTTGCTAATGGCCATAAGGTGATACTAAGAAGTTTCTCTCGAGATATACAGACAAAGTCTGCGAGAGAAGAGATGCTCCAGACGGCAGTGCATCTAACGTTGAATCCGGCGAATTTCCCAACGCTATTTTTTGGTAAAATCTCGGTGCGTGTAAACATGGCTTTTCACATTTACCGCAGGCTGAATTTGAGTCGAAAGTCCCATGTACACTCTACTGTTTATTTATTTGATAAAATAGTAGACAAATCCAAAATATATATTTACGCAAGGATCACGTTAAATATTCAGCTTCGTTGCACGCGATAGGACATAGCATGCGCATCAATTTTACACGTTCGAAAATTTTATTAAAACATATGTTTCTGTCTGCATACTGTAAGTGTCGCTCTAATATGGATATAAAAATATATTTAACTTTTTTTGACGGACTGTTGATCTATACACATCTTTTTATTTCGATATTATTGAATTATAATGGTTATGTTTATCTATGTGCAGAATAATTAGAGGAATTATATTGTGTAAAAAAAATGATACAATTCCATTTAAAAAAAACAAGGTAACTTTGAAGTCTCAAAAAATATGACTTTGATATCAATTTTTTGCTCATCGTAATATGCACCTCTTCGAATCGAACAACTTTCCCCTGTAGTATTTTCTCAATCAAATCATCAAGATACAACGAAGATATTTTAAACAATTATTTTTGCACTAAAAATTCATTTTTAAACGTCGTCCTCCCGAGTAAATTCGGGGTCCCTTTCTCGAACAACCTGTGATAATACAATTATAAAATTTATTAAGAAAATAGTACTAAGTGAAAAATGGACCGATAATAATGCAAATAAAAAGTAAATAATACAAAGAAAAAAATCCTAAATTCGACCTTCAGTCGAAGCGGATCTTAGTGTTTAATAATACACTTTTTTTTGTCAGAAGTTTCAAATTTTGACTGAGGTGATATTTTTCACAATAAGTTTTTGTGCAATATTTTAAGATTTATCATTATTATTATTGTTATTAAATTGACGTTCAATTTAATTAGTGATATTATTATCTCAGCTTCAATTAGTGATTGTATTTTAATTACCACAAATTGATTCGGCGCGTAGTTTATAAAATTGAAAAATGTATTTGAAAAAGGGCTTTTGGCCCTCGGTGAAATTGGCTGAAATTTTAGTATGTTACAATTCTTGACTCGCTGATCAAAAGTGTCCATAAGCACGAAGCCTGAAAATGACTAGTTTTTTTGTTGTAGCCATTTAAAGTTTTATTTTATTAATGCCTCAAAATCAGGTTTCTCTAATAAATGAAGAGATTTTAAATAACAATATGCCAACCACTCTCACCACCCTCATTTCCAACCCCACCCCCATCCTCATTCTCACACACATACGCCCGCGCACGTTTTTATATGAAAAAGGTGCATAAAAATCGAAGTTTCGTATGTGTATGTTTGTGTATGCATCAATGGTACATTTATGATTTTAATTTTTCGCCCGTTTTTTCAGAATTACCCGGAATGAACGACGTGGACATAACGGGCGTTTCATTTCTTCGTGCTTGATTTTTGTGAGTCCCCTTGCCTCTCACGTTTGGGATGCTTGATATTTTTTTGTATATGGAGCTTCACACGTGGAAATAAACATTCGGATCGTGATCAAGCACTTCGCACATGAAAGGTAAATGGACTCACGCATTTCAAATGATACGCGTGAGAGGAGTAGTAAAAATCTAGCACAATCTAAATACATAATAAAAATGCGTGCGCGGGCGTAGTGTGTGGGAATGGGGGTGGGAGTGAGGGTAGTGAGAGTGGATGGCATATTGTTATCTAAAATCTATTGATTTATTACAGAAATTTGCTTTTAGACATTAATAAAATAAAACTTTAAATGGCTATGACAAAAAACTAGTCATTTTCAAGTTTTGTGCCTATGGACACTTTTGATCAGCGGGTCAAGAATTATAACATACTAAAATTTCAGCCAATTTCACCGAGGGCCAACTACTATAATATTGTGCGGGGTCCTTTACATATGAACATAATTAATTCTGCAGTGGTAAGGTCGCAGTGGTAAGGAGTCAAATATGAACTCACTTTGTCAGTCAAAGCATTTTTTTAAATGTAATTCGCGAATATTAATTTATTAGGTTTGAATTCTTTAAACTGGAAATTGTAATTTCACTCAAAAATATTATTACGATCAACATCCACTTACACCGAATATGATCTTCGCTTATACGTACTATGGTATGTATATTTTTTCTATAAATATACAGAAGAGAGAGAAATAAGTTTCATGTTAGGAATCTTTCTCTTATTTGTACTATTACAGAAAATTGCTATGTGTCAATTATCAAATGTGTCAATACGCGGAAATGTGTGATATGTGACTAAAATTAAAAATCTGATAATGTGACGTGACGATACGATCTACTGATGAAACATCTGGTATCGCATATTTCGAACATTTACTCGATCGCGCAATATCGACATTCGTCACACTTTAATTTTCCGCTTTATCCGCACTGTTCTTCTTTACATGTCGGCCATCGCGCAAGCATACGTACAAATCATGACAACATGAATAAATATTCTCTGCCATTCCCAGTACGCAGGGTTTAAATTTTACCTGGCTTCGTAAATCGCGTATTTGAGAGGAGTTAAATCGAAGAGAGTTAAACGCGCGTAACCATTACGTCCGTCGTTACGGTGCGGGGCACCGTAGCGATCGGCCCGATCGGCATCGTCCTCTTTCGTTTCTTTTGAGCCCTGTCTCCAAGGAGGATGCCGAGGGAAAGATGAACGTTTCACCTCTCTCGTGTGTCAGCAATCTCGTCTCTCCGGAATCGTTAATCCGATATTTAAGCGATACAGCGGCAGCGAGATTAAAGTAGGCCCCCGCAGGATACTCTCGCTTTCTACCTGCGTGGTGGTACCCTGACTTGTCCATCGACAACGGAGGTAGAGCAGGATGCTTTAGCCTTCAAGATCGCTAATCGTGTTTAAGAATAAACTTCGCAATCCACCTCGCCACTCTCGCCCTCTCTCGCCTCTCGGGCACGACATTCGAGCGAGAATACATTAGCATGATTACTTTCCTGCACAATGCAGGCAGCTGCGACATGTACACAAGACTCATCTCTCTCCGCCATCCTCGTCCTCGTCCTCGTCGTCGTCGTCGTCGTCGTCGTCGTCGCCGTCCTCGTTCTCGTCAGGGCCGCAGCAATATATCGTCGCACTTCCTAAGATCGTTTGTTTTGCGACTGAATTATTCAGTCGCGCTTGACGCACGAAATCTTAACGGAGTGAGGCCAGGTAAGCGAAGCTACGCTTGGCGAAGCGAGGCACGGCGAGCGAAACTCAATACCGACCTTAATCACATTTCGTTTCCCATCGCACCAGCGGCGGTTTTTTCCCCCATGTCCGCGGCGAAATTCATTACGCAAATTGCTTTGATGCTCGATATACCATCACGCTCGCGGATGTCGCGGCAACAGCGGTACCCGGTGATGCGTGCATTGAACAAACTATACACTATTATTATAGTAACAATGTGACTGTGGAATACTATAAACTAAGAGATTCTCGAAATAGTTGATTCAAAGGCAAACGATCGAATAAGCGTTAATTAAAATAATGCTTACAAGATTGTTGGAATTATATTGATCACCTAAATTCATCTGAGGTGTCTTTGTCTATCTCAATGGTGAAAAAATGTCACTTGTTATAAAATATTATTTAGTATAAATATTGTTTAATATATGTATATTTTTTTCAATAATTATTCTTTACCCTTAAATATGCAATTCTATTCAAGATTCGCAATAAAAAAACATTATATTAATTAAATTTTATTTTTTTTAACACATTGTTATAATAAGCTTATTTCGTTTAATATTTATTTGGTTTCTACTTACATGTTTCGAAGAATTGTGATTAAATCCATATTGTAAAAAATGTCCATATAATGAAAAAAATTTCCGGTCGAAAATGAACAAATCAAAGGATTTTGATCGTATCAATTAGAATTCTGGTTGAATTTAATAAATACAATCAGAAAATTTTAATCTGTCCACTTTCAACCAGAATTTCAATTAATGCAATTAGATTCTTTTTCTAGTGTAATGTTCTCAAATACTATAGTAAATAAAAAAAATACTATACAATATGTTCTTAATAATAGTGACTTAATTGGGGTGTAAAAACTACCCCTCCCCCAATAATCGTTTACGGGAAAGGAAAAAAAAAATTAGATGACTTATATTCCCGGGTTAAGCGCGCGAAATTAATAAGAGAATAATATCGTTATTTCAAAGAAACGATTCTCATCAAACTCATTTCATAAAACAAATAATAAGATATTATAAGTTTTACAATCTCCACGAAAAACAAAATTATCGATAGTGAGCTTGTAAAAAATTCAAGAACAACGTTCAAGCGTTCGACATTCTTAGGTTCTGCAAAGATTCGATTTTCGAGATTCGCCTCCGCAATTTCCAATCTTTATCGTTATTCACATGCGGTATAAATGTGTGGTGCAAGGCCAACTGGTCCGACTGGATCTTTATGAGATCCTATCGATATCCAGTGGTCTCACTGTTCACCGTCTTCATCCTCGTCGTTCTATCCTGCCAGCGAAGAATCGGTAACCGCCTGGAGCTCGTTTAACGGAAAAATCTCAAAGGCACGGGGAACTTCTGAATGGTTCTTTGATGTTGCCAGTCGGCTGTACGAGTCGGCCCACTCCCTTCGGGCCTTCTCCACCGCGCCTTCCACCATCTGTCTCCTTTACTTGTCCGCCCTCGTTCGTCTTTTTCCCCTTTCCCCTTCCTCCCCCCCCCCTCTCTCTCTCTCTCTCTAACGCCTCTCACCTTTCTTTCGCTTTGACCATTTGCACTCACGTGTATGTGTGCAGCAAAAGTTTCGAGGCTACGGAGCTTTTATTCCTTGCCTGGTCGAACCGACAGGAAGTTCGCGGATAAAGCTCGATAATAAACCTCGGAGTGTCAAAGAGACGAAAATTGAGGTCGGTAAGGAGCAAAAAAAGAAAAAGCAAAAATAAATACAGGCAGAAAAAGGATTCAAGGAAGCAAACGTCAATAGGAGAAACAGGGTAAGTACACAAATAATAGTAGTCATGCTCTCAATGAGGAGACGCTTAAAGGATTATCGACATTTCGAATATAGAAGGTAATTTAAATAAATGAGTTACGGTTATTCGGCGAAATAATAATCTAAGTTAGTAAAAGTAAATAGTTAAATCACTATTTTCTATCTTTTTCAGGCATGGTTTTTTTAGTGTATATATTATTAATATAAAATTTCAAATTTATGATAAAAATTATCAAAATTATCTAAATGTATAAGATGTTTATTCTATAATTCGAGATGCGCTATATATTTAATATGAATATTTCATAAAAGCTAGATTAAAAGTGGTTGACGATAAACGGCGATATATTAAACGAAAAGAAAAAAGATAAAGATATTAGGAAAGAGGATCAAATATCGTGAAAAGACCAGAAAAGAAGGAGCAAAGTAAGAGAGAGACTAACGGAAGGAAAAAGATATAGGGTATGGAGAGAAGAGCGTCTTGCGAGAGGGAATTTGGTCGTAAAGCGTGCCAGCCAGCAGCTGAGAATAAATTGGAATGTCGTCGAAGGTGGAGGGATGGTAGGGTGAGGGTGGAGGATAGGGATGGGCTAGAACCCATTGAAGATGGTGCCCCGGGGAATTGGAACGAGACGAAACGCAGCTCGATGGCTTTGTCCATGTTCCGCAGCGCGCGATATGTTCCGACTGTATTTTCACCAGTCGAGTGATTTTTTTTGGTCCCGTAGAAACGAGAAGAAAGATGCGGATCATCTTCTCCCTCGTGGGGACGTTTAATCGTCCCCGAAGCCGCCGAAATTTATAATCCTGCAAGATAAAGTAGCTCGCTGACTAGCTAAGAGTCGAATACCGAATCGTGTCGAGAGAGCTTAAAGCTCGTATTATTATATTTTCATCTACGAACGTATTGTAATTACTTATTCAACAAATTGAAGAGAATTATTTATGAAATATATTGACATATCTCCGACAATAAACCAAAATCTCTCTCTCTCTCTCTCTCTCTCTCTCTCTCTCTCGTAACTCATCATTACGTTCTTTTTCCAGAAAAATAACTCGTTACCTTTATTCGTTACTAATTTTAAAAGATGACTTATTATTGTTACTTAAAAAGTAACACGAATCATTATAATTTCAATTATTTTTTTCATTGAATTCTGATAACCTCGTTTTAGAATGGCAGCTAATTGTTTTAGTCACTAACTAGTTCAACAAGATCTATAATAATTATGATAATTGTAGTTAATTGCAACATGATCAAATATAACATTTTCTCCTTTTGAAACTCACTTATACATATATATATATTGTACGTGTACGAAGTATCTATAAAAATAGGTAACTATTATATTCGTGTTACTTATCACATTGAAAGAACAATTTTGTTAAAGAATCTAAAGTTTGGCTAAATATAAATCTGAAAATAATTTTATTGGCTTATCAAAATAATTTTGCAGGAATCTTAAGCATGACGAGCAATGCTGCAAAATGTTTTGATTCTAGCAATCAATTTTGTCGTTCCACTTAATTATTTTGATGATCCAGCAAAATTACTTTTCAAATCTATATCTAGCTAAATTTTTAGATTTTTCAGCAAAATTGTTCTTTCAGTGCATTACGTAGAAAAATAACTGTGTTATTATTAACGTTACAATTAAGGAAATGCAACGTTGTTATCCATGATAACGATGTTGCAGGTAATTCTAGCGATAAGCTTAATTAATCGTCATAAAAATGTTAAAAATTCGCTGTTTAATGACCTATGTCACGAAATCAACGATGAAGATACCATGCTACAATGTATCGGGTCCATTTGAGGTCTGCTTTGTACTTTTTCTTATGCGGTAATATTTACAATCCTTGGTGCTGCCGTAAATAACGATACGCCGTGCCATTAGCCCTGAATCGCGCGGATGCACAGAATTTACGTATTTCATTGTTAGTACGGCGCAATTTCGCTTTAACGCGCCGCCGCTACCGGCCACACCGCCAGCGGTGATTAAAACTTGGCGATTTACATCCCTAACCCGCGCTACGCTGCGCTTTCCGCCTGTTACCATTAACGCCCGCACTAACGATTGCTAACGCCACCGAATATATATTCTTTCAACATGCTTCATCAATCGCCCTGCTAGCGCCTTCCTTTCCATGAATTGTCATTAATGAATTATGAGAATTGTACGAATTTCCTTTTTTTGTCTTCCTTTGAACATTTAACGCATAACATTGATCATTGCGCGTTTCAAATATTGTTCGAAACACTAAAGTCTCAGTCTAGTTGCTCAATTCTCTCTCTCTCTCTCTCTCTCTCTCTCTCTCTCTCTCTCTCTCTCTCGCTCCGTCTTAAATCTTTTGGTTAAATTAAAAGGGAAAGCTGTTTTTTGAACAACTTAATTCCACGACTTGTTACGATTGAACTGTTTAGAGATTCGCTTTTGCTGCCAAGACATTTGAATGTACGAAACAGCTATTCGCGAAATTGCGAGCTCAGTCTCGCGAGTTAATTCCCGACCTCGAGGAGAGTTGCGCGAATGTTAAAGTCGGCCGCGAATCCAAGCGAGTAATCCACGGGTTGTACCTGCCGGCAATAACGGCCCATCTTTGTGGTTTAGGAAGAAGCAACGGGGGGCAGTAGCGGAAATAGACCTCCAGGGGACATAAGCATAACTTTAAGAAGCTTCTCTCCTTAAGATGTCAGTATTTCGAAAACAAAAATTGAAACAAAAATTATTTGTTAATGATCATATTTTAAAGATTGTAAACTTTCCAAAAATAAATAGTCACAGAAGAAATTCGTATAAATTAATTTAGTTACTAAAAAGTCAACTTTGCTTAGGAATAAATTTCTTTCCTATACTATATGTAGCACCTGTTATTATTATAAAACTAATCTAAAAAGCAATCCAACTGCTAAGCCTTATTTAACCCTTCATTGCTTGTGAGGAGTTCAGGACTCTCGCCTTACAAATTCGCAAATATTTCAATGCTTATTTATTATTATATAATATTTAGCACAAATCGTTTTACAATGAAAACAATTTTTTACACGTATCTTATTCTGAAGTGTGTAGAATATTATCAATCTTTTTCTAATTTTAAATCATTAAAGAGAAAAATAAAAATTGTGATACCTACAACATGGAGATATCAGATCAGAAATACTTTACGCGAATAATTCAGTTAATAAAAATCATGCGAATCAGGGTAGGATCAATTAATTTAGATTAGCGATGTGATAAAATTTGAAATACTCGGAATCTTTTTAACAATTAATAAACGAATGGCGGATGTGATCGTTGTCACGACTCCGGAGTCACGCTCGAGCATGATTGTCCGCGTAATGTCACGTCCTCGCCTCTCGTTACTTTTCGCTATTCGCCTGTCAGACCTCGCACGGCAACATCTTGCAGCTGCCGGTTCTTGGCATTGGACTACTTTCCGCGTTTATTAAGCCCGTGATATATGGCGCTGCCTGGCGAGCGCAGACGAGGTGGACTACCACCACTCTCGTACGACAGCTAGTGGAAAGCTTCCCATGGGACAAGTTACAGACAGTTCCGCTCTCGTACGCTTCGCGAAAGCGCTTGGCATTTAAAGGGACTGCTGATAGCAAGCTCCGCGTTTGAATAATCACGGTAAACCAGCGGGAATACCGAATGGCGCTTCCCGAAATTCCTGGAGCCGTTTCGAACTTGCGAATTAGGGTTTCGATAAGACCGAATTCGACGTATTTGACCTCATCGTATTACGTGCTACACCATGCTTTTCAAACAATTTCGACAATCCGCAATAACTGTGTAACAAACTACCCTCTTTCCTTTAAAACTATAAACACATTAATTATTTCTGTAAATTACTATAAATTACAGTAAATATTTTGTTTTTCTTGAAACGAGCATTTAGATAATAACACAACTCGCTCTCTATTTAATTAAAAATGTTTGTTTATCTAATAGAAGTTTTATTTCATTTGAAGGTTAAGAAGACGTAGAAAGGATTAATGAGGTCTTTACTAAAGAGGATTATATAAATACGTTAAAGGTGAAAAGAAAAATGATGGAGTTGCAGCGAAGCTTATGCAGCCATATCATTATTATATTAATGAGAAATGTATTAAGATTCTGTCAATGGCGAAGCCTTTCCTTAAACATTACACGGCTCATTTTCTTCGCATGCGTCGGTAGCAGAAAAGGAAGCCCCGTAATATCTTTGCTGACTGTTTAATACTGCGCCAGTCACGAAACTGCTTTGCAATTATAATCCTTCTCTAGCAAAATTTTAAACTGCATATAGAGTTATTCTGTCTCTTACAATTCGTACGTTTTTGCATTTCTTATTTCGTTCTTCTGTCAGTTTGTAGTTCTTTAATCTCATTGCCGATATTCTTGTTTTCGAAATCAGCGTAGTGTTACTATCAAAGCTCTTTGAAAATATCGAATTAGCGAAAGAAATTAAAATCAGTCATAACAATTAATGAAAATCGACCGAGAAATAGTCAACGCAAATAAGCGACAAAGGCCATATTTGGGTAAAGTGGAGAGGTTATGGTCTAATAATATTTATACATGAATTTTACAATTGCCAGTTCATGAAAACAGCGCCGTATATTTGTCACCGTATATTCGGTCTTGAAATATATATAGTTCTAAATTGAAGTTGGAGTACATATCAGAAATTAAATTGACAAGCAATTTAATATTACATTTGAGCATTTGAAAATGTTGTAAAGAAGCTATTGCGAAAAATATCATCCTGTACTCTAAATTTCTTACAGTGGAATCTCACTGCAAGAGAATAAAAATACAACAATCATTGAAAAAAAGTAAAAATATTTCACTTCTTGAAAAAGAGCGACAATTATTTAAATCTCACTTCTTTTTTGGAGTGACATTTCACTCCTTTGGGAAAGAATGAAAATTGTCACTCTTTCTCAAGAAGTAAAATATTTTCACTTTTTTTCAAGGGTGGTTGCATTTCCTCTTGAAGTGAGATTTCATTGCAAAAAACTTAAGAGTGTGCAATCAGGATTTGAATCTGTACCTCTCTGACATTCCGTACAGGTATATTTAACAATTCAATCATAAATAATATTTCTCGTAATAACCAGTAAAAATTAGAACTTAGGATTTCAGGCAATGTAATTAAACCATGGTAAATTAAAATCTATCAGCGCATGGCTTCACGTTATGTGGGTCGATTAGCAATCGATGAGTTCCGGATTTGATTCTAACTCTCGCCCTACATATTATTTAAGAGGCTGGTTTTCTCTCTACGAATAAGGAACATGAATTTCAAATTAGTTATTGCCGATTCGGTGGACATGCATAAGATATTTTCCATGCATAAGATTTCGTAATATTTTTTGCCAATTTTATGTTTACATCAGTACATATAACAAATTTTGAAAAAAATTAGAAAATCGAGTTTATTGTGTGTAACAAAATTTTTTTCTCTTTTTACTTTTTCCCTGTAAACTTTTTAATTTCAAAATTAAAAAACATTTTATGAAAATAAGATTTTACACAAGAAATTCAATATTACGAAAAATTATCGTACCAATTTAAAAAAAATTATTTTAAAGCTTAGGAAGTCAACTTTAAAACATTTTGTTATTATTATTTTTATTTCATCATTTCCACAGTGTTTCAAAGTAAAATGAAAATATTGAAAAACACTAATTTTCAATTTTTACATAATTTAGAAATAAAATGTCGTAAAAAACGATACTAAAAATAAATACACAATTTTAGCTCTTCTCTTTAAAATAAAAGTGGTAGTGTAATTACATATACAAGACGAATAAATCAGTGCTTAGTATCATTGATCGTGGGACATGGGATCCTCCTCAGTACTTGATGCGGATGCTACCACATGCGTACTATATCTGTGTAACCGAAGCCGAAGTTCGCCGAAGTGAGATTCACAATTTTAGAAAACGAAATTAAAATTAATTTCGAAACTATGTTATGACAGTAATCAAGATTGGAATAGAAAGAATCGTAGCCTACTCTAAAATTGCTTGGTTCGTCGCTCGATTTATCTTAAATTGATTTTAAATGATAAAAGGAATCATATTAAAAGAAGAATTTGATCTAATTTGTAGTAATTACTACGAATTAGTGTCAGTCACAAGACGGTATTTTAAATCCCGGTTGATTTAAAATCCTGTACATGTTCTTTAACATTTTACAGCTGCTAAATTCACACATGTATGTACCATGAGCAGATATGGGATTCTTTTAAATCTCATGGGATGCTCTTCGCGAAATAGGAAAGCGTGAAAGGGATGGGGAGGGAGGAAGAGAGAGAGAGAGAGAGAGAGAGAGAGAGAGAGAGAGAGAGAGAGAGAGAG